>NC_069001.1:36616022-36621416 GCF_001194135.2 Octopus bimaculoides
TATATATATATATATATATATATATATATATATATATATATATATATATATACATACACACACACATACATATGTCAATGTCACTTAAATATAGATTATAATTGAAGGAGTACAACAGGAACATGTAAATTATTCATGCATACAGGGTGAAGCAAAAATCCCTCCCACATTTTACAGGTTGACAAATGTTTCAGCAGTAAACACATGATATACACTAGTCATTATCATGTCGCTAATTGAAACAGAATGGTAAACCATAAGCTACACGAAGACCTCATTATCATCTGCCTGCCTTCACTGGCGCCACACCAATAACCATATAAAATGTGGGACGTTTTTCTGCCACACTACATTTGTGAATTCTTTTTATCTTTCATATGTGTCAGTCAGTAGACTGTGGCCATGCTGCAGCTCTGCCTTGAAGAATTTTATTTCAGTGAATCAACCCCAATCCTTTTTTTAAGCCTGGTTTTTATTCTATTGGTGGCTTTTGCTGAGCTGCCAAATTACGGGGATGTAAACACACACACACAATGGGCTTCTTTCAGTTTCCAGCTACCAAATTCACTCACATGGCTTTGGTTGATCCGAAGCTATAGTAGAAGACACTTGCCCAAAGTACCACGCAGTGGGACTGAACCCAGAACCATGTAGGTGGGAAGCAAGCTTCTTACACAACTATGCCTGCCCCTATTACTCTAACATTTTTAGTAAAATTGAAGCCAAAGCTGACAATTTTGAGACAAGGAGCAATTGAGCAATAGTTATTGATTGATCAGGTATTGGCAATTGATTATCAATACCTGATTGATTTACAGCCGGGTAGACTGGAGCAATGTGAAATAAAGTGTTTTTGCTCAAGAACACAACACATACTGCCAAGTCCAGGAATTGAAACCACAATCGTAAAACACCTTAACTTCAAAGCCATCCATCTTCATGAAACCAATAGCAACAACAGCATCAAAAAAACATGCCATTTTCTTCACAAAATGTCAAATAGATAATTAAATAAAAATTAATCATTAAAGTATTTAATTTCTTGCAAATGTTTCTGTAATTAGTGTTGACCTAATTAATTGAGTCACTCCAAGACAGCTATAAAACTGTGCACCCTTGAAATGCGACCCATATAAGAATTTCCTTAGAACTCTTCTAGAAACATCCTGTTTTAATGGTAAATATGATACAATATTTAGTTTCTTAAAAAACAATAATAATAATAATAATAATAATAATAATAATAATAATAACAACAATGATGTTAGTTTTTAACTCGTTAACCTTAAATTGCTTCAGTTACAAAGGAAACCAAAATGTTTATTGTAGAATAATCTTTGATCTTTTATCTCTTACTCGTTTCATTCATTTGACTGGCCATGCTGGGGCACTGCCTTGAAGAATTTTTAGTCGAATGAATCGACCCCAGGACTTATTCTACCGGTCTCTTTTGCTGAACCCCTAAGTTACAGGGATGTAAACACACCAACACCAGCTGTCAAGCAGTGGTGGGGGACAGACACAAATACACACACACGAAGGGCTTCTTTCAGTTTCCATCTACCAAATCTACTCAGCAGGCTTTGGTCGGCCCGAGGCTGTAGTATAATTATGCAGCTCAGCAAAAAGAGAAATACAGCATAAGTACCAGATTTTTTTTTTAAATTAGTAGTGGGGGTCAAGCCATTCAACTAAAATTGTACAGGTTGTACCCCAGCATGGCCACAATCTAATGAGTAAAACAAGTAAAAGATAAGACACACACACATACACACATAAACTTAGGGAATGTTTACCTGTCATAGATTTTATGTTGTTACCTTATCCCAGAGAGATTGTACATAATTCCGCCCTTAACCCTTCCAAGCATTCTCACAAGAGTTTGTCTTGGTTCCAGCTTCATGGTATCTAGTGAAGGAAAAGATATATCTCATTTTGGATAAGATGTGTCAGTCTGTGAGATGTAATGTTCCCAAGAGGGTCTTGGTTCTTACTTATCCCCCTACAGCTAGAGGAACTGAAGCATTGAGAACTGGGTATTTCTACGTACCTGCCATAAGCTATGATTATCATGTTGTCCTCTGGGAATTCTGCAAAATTCTGTGATTCTCAGTATGGAATTTAATCCAGAATTGAAACTCCTTTTTCGTGTTTAAAAATATCCTTTAGATCACTGGACTAGCCTCAACTAACATAGATGGTTTGGTTCATAAGCCTTCAGAGACTGCCCTTGGATCTACGATGCAAACTTTTGGTTTTAACATGATCTAAATCAAATGTTTCCATCAAAATTTCATTTTATGTCCTAAACACCAACTTAATTAGGACAAAGTTATTTGAGAAAATTCTTCATCATTTTCAAAATTAATTAAAACAAAGACAGCATATTTTAACAGAAATGTGGTACCAAAAGGTTTAAGTGGAAATTGTAAAGTGGTTTCTTCTCTGCCTTTTACAGAATGGCAAACATTTAAACCAAAGTTCTGGTTCCCTGCCTACCAGCTTAAGGTTTCTTAATTCTTTTGAATCCAAACTGCCTGGTTCTAAGATACAAGCTTTCTCTTTTAAAGTGATCTGAGTTAAAAGTTTCCATCAAAATTTCCTGTTAATTTATGTTCCAAATGCCAGATTAGTAATAACAAAAGCATTTTACTAAATTCTTCGAAATTTTCAAAATTAATTGAATGAAAGACGGTGTATTTCAATAGGAAAACGGTAACAGAAGATTTATCGTTATCTTGGTTAACCAAAAATCAGATGATGAAAATAAGGAAAGAAAGAAAATTATAGTATTTATCAGCTAAAATAGGGGCCTCAAATACCAGTGATGTGTGAGGGTCTTACTTTTTTTAACTCTAAGTGTAGAACTTTAGTAACACAAAATCTTAATCCTTATCAACATTACTTAAACATCTGTTTTCATGAAGGATGGTATCATTTAGACATATCATCATCAGCATCATTACCGTCATCGTTGTGGCCTTTCCATTTCATTCTGTTCGTAATTAAATTCTGTGTTTAAACCCCGCAAACCCCTGAGGTCTGTCTGCCTCTATTCTACCTTCCTTCATTTCCAGCTGTCGCAAGTTTTTAGACATATGCTTACCACAAAACCCCCCTTTTATCTGTTCAGGCAACCTTTCCCACCTGAGCCATCTTTATTGCAGACAACAACAACAACACTTGATGCCCCCTTCATTTCTAAATCTCCCCTTTATATATCCCCCTCCCCCCACGCCAGCTCTTGTTCACCTTATACTTTAGGCCTACTTCCTCTCTCCCCCTTTTTGCAAATTGTGTATTTTTCACATTTCCCTTCCACTCAAACACTTCCATCCTCTCTATCGCTGACTCTCTGGCAGTTTTGTTGCCTAAATATTTGAACTCAAATGAAATTTTGTTTCATGTCCACATCCAACACTTGCTTTGCTTTCAAATTTTGGGATTTTAGGTAGAAAGATTTTGAATATTTTCCCATTTCTTTTATTTTTTACTTGTCTTAATCAGTGGACTCTGACCATACTGGAGTACTGCCTTCAAGGGAAGGGTCTTAACTAAACAGATCAATCCCAGTACCTTTGTTTTTTTACTTTAAGCTTATTTTGTCACTTACTTTTGCTGAGCCGCTAAGTTACAGGAATGTAAATAAACCAATGCCAGTTGTTAAGTAGTTGTGGGCAACAAAAGACAAAGACTCACACACTTTTACATACATACCCACACATTTGTATACACACACACACATATGTATGTATATATATACACACACACACACACACACACACACACACACACACACATGCATACATATAAAGAGCTGTCACATAGTTTCCATGTACCAAATTCTCTCAGAAAGCATTGATCAGTCTGGGTTCTGTAGAGGAAGATACCTGTCCCAAGTGTCACACAATGGGACGGAACCCGAAACCACATGGTTGGGAAGCAAGCTTCTTAATCTCACAGCTATTCCTACACAACTTATTTGCTTCCATTTTTGTACTTACCACGTCTGGAAGAAGGGTGACGCTTTTTATTCATTACATTAATTAATTAATTATCCTAATTATTCTGGATTAGAGCTTTCTTTTTGTCTTTCTTTCTTTCAAGGTCCATATTCTTGGCTTTGCAAACAATTAGTTAATGATTAACTGTTAATCCTGTATTCTTCCTAAATTACTTTGATTTGATGACTTGTAACGTTTACGGTGCCCCAGCATGACCACAGCTGCATGGCTAAAACAAATAAAAAATGAAAGAATACACTGTCACCGTATTCCATGGAATGCAGACTCTTTTATTTTGGGAATGTATTTGCCAGTTAGTCATTGAAAATTACACAGACTCATAGCTTCATTTAAGCATTCATTATTTGGGGTCTCAGTTGCAGTGGAATCATATCAGAGACCAGGTTCCAGAAAATGTGTTGAAAATTTTGACATCCAATAATAGATTTTAGGTGAAGTTAAGTCCTTGTTGGTTTTGAAATGGTTAATGTGTGACATCCACACTGCAATAAGTTTTATATATAAAACTTAGATATGTTTCGACCAAAGATTGGTCCAGACCATGTCTAACTTTATATATATATATATTGGAGCCTGGTGTTGCCATCCGGTTTCGCCAGTCCTCAGTCAAATCGTCCAACCCATGCTAGCATGGAAAGCGGACGTTAAACGATGATGATGATGATGATGATGATATATATATATATATATATATGTATGTATGTATGTATGTATATGTATAATTATAACAAGGGCTCAGAAACAATGTGTTTGTGACTTCTTTGAGTGGTGAGGCAATTTAGTGGCTTTTTCTTGGCATATGGCTAGAAAATTTATTTCTAAGCCCTTATAATTATACATATAATTTTCACTTTAATCAGCTTCATTTTATATGCTAGCCACTGATAATTTTTTTTTTTTAAGTCTTATTCATATGTATAGGCGTATTGAAAATTTAAAGAAAATAAATATAACATGCAATGCTATGTTCTATTGAAATAATAATAATGATAATGGTCTCGTATTTTGGCCGAAGGCCAGCAGTTTTGGGGAGCCTCTAAGTCAATTCCATTGACCTGAGTGTTTAGCCGGGACTTATTTTATCGACCCTGAATGGATGAAAAGCAGTTTCAGCAGTGGTCGATTTTGGTTTTAATTCCACAGATGTCGGAGTTGGTATGAGTTTCCAAACCCTTTCAACACACAACAAAGAAAAAAACAAAAGCGCTTGCATAATTTTTTAAAAAAAAACTTTAATTTATAAACATGAATAAATTAAACAAATTATTAACAAGGGAAATAACTCTTTATAACTCTACAGCTGAACGGTTATCTTTTCTTGTATTTTCTTCTGGGAAGTGTTTCAAGCTGTTGAATCACGTTGCTTTAT
>NC_069001.1:36621528-36622290 GCF_001194135.2 Octopus bimaculoides
ACAAAAAAAAAAAAAATTTTTTAAATAAATAATGAAATAAAATTTTAAAAACTTGGTCTGACTGAATTTGGTCATATCACGCATTTTGGAATTAATTTATCATCTTCTTTGATATGCGGAACAAAATAGTTTCCAAACCATCCCTCTCACCTCACCACAATTCTTTGATAAATTCTTAAATTCGGAAAACAGAAGCAGCCAAGTATTCGATTATCACTAAATTTTTGGCTTGTTGAATTTGTAGCTATGTAACAAATTCTGGATGCATTTTCACTCTCTTTAATGTGAAGAACCATTTAGCTCCTCTGCAACGAGAACCTGCTCTGCTTCACCCACTTCTCCCATTCCTTGGCCCTTATCTGCTAGCATTTAGCCATCACCCTTTTCTCAGTTTTCATAATCTAGCAAGCTCCATGGCAACCTTACTAGTACAGAAAAGCTCTCAGTACACACTGTAAAGTGGTTGGCTTCGGGAAGGGCATCCAACCATAGAAACCATGCCAAAGCAGACATTGAAGCATGCTGCAGTTCTTCAACTTATCAGGTCCTTGCCAAACTGTCCAACCTATGCAAGTGGAACTTGGATATTAAATGATGATGATGGTGATGGTGATGGTGATGGTGATGGTGATGGTGGTGGTGGTGGTGGTGGTGGAAAGAAAGAATAATAGAATCTAAGGTTGTTTGGGAGTTGGATTGCATTTTAAGGGCCATCCTTTAAGGGCCAGTCAGTAAAGGGGTCGATGTCATCTTTTATGTTTG
>NC_069001.1:36623014-36626131 GCF_001194135.2 Octopus bimaculoides
TCTCTCTCTCTCTCTCGTTCTCTCTGTCTCTGCTTAGCCACAGGTCAACCCTAACAGAGTAAGATTAATAACTAACTGAAGTTGTTCCAGTCATGACCACCTCATCTTTCCATACATCTAACACTACAGTAGCCAATATATCCTTCCTTCCTTTCTTTCTTTCTTTCTTTCTTTCTTCCTAATATATTTTCAAGATAGGAGAGTGTAACACAAGCAAGATTTGGCTGCTATTTCTTCTCCCTAACAAGTCATAGCGACCACACAGAGCCCTTCCCTCCACCTTCGTTTATATCTTTGTCTCGTTAATGGCACTGGTCAAAAAAACATTAACCTAGTAATGATTGTCTTTTTTAATCAATCAACCTATTGTAAGCATAATTAGTTGTCACCGATGTTGGAATAATTAAGCTGATAATTAAAATTTCGCTAATTTTATCAGATAAATAAAAGAAACTTTGTGTGGGGGTAGAGGGAAATTTATTGGCTTTTAATTAATTTATTATCTAATATTTATTTAATATCTTTAATTCCTTATCTAATATATTCTGCCAACAACAGGGATAATTAATTTTTTTCAAAATTATCAAGTCTAGTCTAGTTAACAAAGAAGAAACAGATTTTTTTAAGATAAAAATAAACGACATTTAATGGGTTATTCATGCCTTTTTGTCTTTGCTTTTTTTGTGTTTTTTTTTTGGTGGGGTCGGATGTGGAGGGAAGGTGGGGTTAAGGGGCTGCGATGGAGGGTCGGAGATTACTGGGACTTTTTTTTTTTTATCAACTTTAGTAGTTATTAAAGGCAACATCTGACCCCACTAACAATACAAGAACAGACAAAATTAGTTGATGGTGGTGGCGGTGGTCACAAAGGCACCAGGACTAGAAATTAGGTGGAGCGTCAGTGAATTCAACTCCCCCCATACATCATTTTTATCAATCTCTGAAGGACGAAAGGCAAAGTCGATTCAGCAGGATATAATCCCAGAACTAATAATAATAGTAATAATAATAATGATTTCAAATTTTGCCACAGGGGCATCAGTTTTGGGGAAGGGGTGAAGTCGATTACATCGACCCCAGTGTACAACTGGTACTTACTTTATCAAACCTGAAAGGATGAAAGGCAAAGTCAACCTCGGCAGAATTTGAACTCAGAAAGTAGCAACAGGCGAAATACCACTAAGCATCTCGTCCAGCACACTCATGATTCTGCCAGTTCACCACCTTAATAATAATAATAATAATAATAATAATAACAATAATCCTCTCTACTATAGGCATAAGACTTATAGGAGGAAGGTGGGGGGGGCTAATCAATTACATTGACCGCAGTGTGTAACTGGTACTTATTTCGTCAACCCCAAAAAGATGAAAAGCAGAATTGAACTCAGAACGTGAAGAGACAAAATACTGCTAAGCATTTTGCCTGGCATGCTAACAAGTCTGACAGCTTGCCACCTTAATAATAATAATAATAATAATAATAATAATAATAATAATAATAATAATAGTAGTAATCTGTTCTACTAAAGGCACAGGGCCTGCAAATTTTGGGAGAAGGGACCAGTCTATTACATTGATCCCAGTGTTCAACTGGTACTTAATTTATCAGCCCTGAAAGGATGAAAGGCAAAGTCGACCTCGGCAGAGTTTGAACTCAGAATGTAAGGACAGACGAAATGCTGCAAAGCATTTTGCCCAGCATTCTAACAATTCTGCCAGTTCACCACCTCAATAATAATAATAATAATAATAATAATAATGATGATGATGATGATAGTAATAATAATAATAATTACTGTTATTATTATTTATTAGTTGGAACAGAGATGGGTGAGGGGCCCATTTTGTAGTTATTCACATTTAAGCAAATATTTATTTACAATTCTGCTTAATTTTTGTGAAATGGAATGGTGAGTTGTGGCTGCTACTGTTGAAATAAGAGTCAGCCTTCTTCTTCTACCACTGTACCTGGCAAGACAGCTGCTAGGAAGATTTATAAGCACTATCTAAACATCATCCACTCCCTCCATCTCTTTCTGTCTGATACTTCTCTCTCTCTCTCTTTCTCTTCCTCTCTACAACCCTTCTTTCTCTTACTCTCTCTCCTTCCCTCCCTCTGTCTGTCTTATACACCCTTTCTCTCTCTCTCATTTATCATCCCCTTAAGCCCCTTATCTTCCTCTATAGCCTGTCTTTCTCTTTTCCTCCCTCTCTGTCTGTGCCTCTCCCTTTATATTACACTGTTGCCCTTTCTCTTCTCTTTCTCTATAGCACTTCTTTCTTTCTTTCTCTTTTTTCTCTCTCACGCTCTCTGTCTCTCAATCTCAAGTTTTTCCCCCACACTTTTTACTATAACGAAAAAAAAAAGGAAAAAGAAAGAAAAAACTTGGTGGAAGTTTGTGTAGGACAAACCAACCAACAGGAATTGCAGACAAGTCAGGGGGAAGAAAAGTTCTTCTTTAAAACATTTGCTGTGAGACTAAACAAATAGAAAATAGAGAGTAAAAGAGTGACAGAGATAAATATATACAGGGAAAGAAGAAGAAGAAGAAGAAGAAGAAGAAGCAAGCAGATTAGGTTACTTCCAGAGTGACACTGGCAAAGCACTGGCATTATTATTGGCAGCATTGAGAAACATGGAACCAAATACTTGAAAAGAGACCCAGAGAGTCCCTTTCACACTTCCACTGGCATTTGGAACCAATGTTTTCCTTTTATTAGAAGAAATTCTTGGAGGGTTTTTTTGGTCTTTTTTTTTTTTCTAAGTTACCTTTAGAGAAGTTTTTTTTTAGTTTGTTTGTTATTTTGGTAACTGTTAAAGAACTGCTTTGCCTCTCTCTATTAGTGAGTAGTAGTCAAAAATGGATATAGTTGTGACTATTCCTTGGATATATACACAACAAGGTAAATAAGAATTTGAAACAACCTGCATATCATAATTATAATACTTTATATATATTTATATTCTGAATAATTTCATCTATCTTTCTGTCTTTTTATCTCTCTCTCTCTCTCTCTCTATTTATCTATCTATCTATCTACCTATCTGTCTATCTATATACATATATATGTGTGTGTCTGTCTCTCTGTCAATCTGTTTGTCTATATATCCAT
>NC_069001.1:36626986-36627561 GCF_001194135.2 Octopus bimaculoides
AAAGGATTTATTATTATTATTATTATTATTATTATTATTCTGTCTTTTTATCTCTCTCTCTCTCTCTCTCTATTTATCTATCTATCTATCTACCTATCTGTCTATCTATATACATATATATGTGTGTGTCTGTCTCTCTGTCAATCTGTTTGTCTATATATCCATCCATCTCTGTGTGTGTATGTGTATCTATGTATACATATCTCTATCTGTATATGTGTGCCCATGTCTGTATGTATGTATATGTATATATATTGTTTGTAAAAAGCATAAATCGGAAAGAAGAAGCATACTCTATTAAAAATGGGGAAGGGGCCGGTTTATGGGATCACCTTAATTTTCCCATCTATAAAGGGTTTAGCTTTATGGCATATCCCATCAGATCCCCAAAACTTGTTGGTCCATGACAGGTTTTTGGGATCTGATGATATGCCTTTATAGATGGGAAACCTAAGGTAGTCCCATAAACCGGCCTTCCCCATTTTTCATATATATGTGTGTGTGTGTGTGTGTGTGTATTTAGACTGGTCAGCATTTAGACTGGTCTGCTAACTATTCCACCAGCTCACTGCATC
>NC_069001.1:36627619-36629010 GCF_001194135.2 Octopus bimaculoides
CATTTTATTTTGTTTTTTGATATACTGTCTGGGGGTCGTGGTGTTAGCATTGATTCTCTTTTAGCCTCATTTCTTAAGTAATAATAATAATAATAATAATAATAATAATAATAAATCCTTTCTACTAAAGGCACAAGGCCTGAAATTTGGTGGGAGGGGTACTTAATTTATCGACCCTGAAAGGATGAAAGACAAAGTCAACTTCGATGGAATCTGAACTTAGAATGTAGTGATGGGCAAAATACCTCTAAGCATTTCGTCCAGCATGCTAATGATTCTGCCAGCTTACCACTTTGACCCTTTTGATACCAACCTGACTGAAACAACCTCTGGCTCTTAGGTACAAATGTCTTGTTTTCAAAAGTTCTGAATTAAAATCTTCCACCAAAACTTTAGTCACAATTTATGTTCCTAACACTAGCTTAATGATGACAAAGTTACTTTACTAAATTCTTTGTTATATTTAAAATTAATTCAAAGAAACACAGACCATCTCAACAAGAATATGGTAACAAAAGGGTTAATGTTGATAATAATAATAATAATAATTAAAGAACCAAACTGTTATGTTAGTAAACCAAACCAAAACAAATAGTTGTACACAGATATTTGTTTAGTTTATAATCACCCCATTTAAATGTTGGTGTTCTTTCTGTTAGAAGAAACTATACTGCAGTAGATACCACGAGAGAAGGCCTCGTATTGGCTTTTGCTGCAAAACGCACTCTTGTTTTTATCGTTGATTAGAAATTGGCAAAACGCTATTGGAAGAAATACTTTGCTACACTCATTCCAGTTCTTTATGTTTCGAGTTCAAATACTATTCAGATTGTTGATTTTGTCTTTTATTCTTCTGGGAGCTGATTAAATAAAGTAGCAGTCAAGTACTGGGGCCAGCAGTGTTGGCTACCTCCTTTAGCTCCCCCAAATTTCAGCCTTTATTGTTGTTGGTGTTGTTGTTGTTATTATCATTATCATCATCATCACTATTATTAAAGGTGTGTTTTCTAAGGGCACCCAGCTGCAAAAATAAACCAAAACAGAAATGAAGCCTGGTTCATCTCTCCAGCCTCGCCAGCTCCTGTCAAACCGTCCAACCCATGCCAGCATGGAAAACGGACATTGAAATGATGATGATGTTAATAAGGATGATGATGATGATGATGCAGTGAGCTGGTGGAATAGTTAGCAGACCAGTCTAAATGCTGAGCAGCATTTCAACCATTTCTGCATTCTGAGTTCAAATTCCACCGAGGTTGGCTTTGCCTTTCATCCTTTCACTGTCAACAAATTAAGTACCAGTCGTGTACTGGGGTCGGTATAACCAACCAGCGTTACTTCTGACTCCTTACTTTCCGTGTTCAAATGCAGCTGAGGTAAGCTTTACTGTC
>NC_069001.1:36629020-36629809 GCF_001194135.2 Octopus bimaculoides
GGGGGGGGGGGTCAGTAAAATAAAATACTAGTCAAGTACTGGAGTCAATATAATCAACTCGCCCCTCCCCTCAAATTACTGATTTTGTGCAAAAATTAGAAAGAATTCTTATTTGTGTTTTGCATTTATATTTTTCAATTGTTTCTTTAATTGATTCTGTGTTAAATCATTTTTCACTTTGTGTGATGATGTTTTGGAATTTTCTTTATTAAATATATTGTGAATTTCTATACTGAGCATTCGACATGTGTATGTGTGTGTGCGTGCACACATATATGTATGTATATTTGTGTACGTGTATATTACCGTCATTATCCTCGTCATTTAACATCTGTTTTCCATGCTGAGAAAGGTTGATGGGTTCAACTGGATTCAAAAACCCAGAGGACTGTTGGAGTTCAGTGTGTATAAGTAATAGTATATGCATGTGCGCATATATATATATATATATGTGTGTATGTATATGTGTATAATTACATACACAAATGCACACACTACTTTAATGTCTTCTTTTCCATGTTTGCATGGATCAAATAAGATTCATTGAGACAGAATTTTTCTCTGTTGGTTGGATGCTCTTCCTGTCGCAAACCCTCACCTGCATCCAAGCAACATAATATTTTCCCCTTCTATGGACGTATTTTCACAGAGTATTACAAACAAGTGTTGTTGGAAGACCGAGTTTCTACTGTGGATTTGGTGGACGCAAACTGAAAGAAGCTCATCGTGTATATATATATATATATATATAGTTCAAAAACACAATAACAAAAAAACAAAAAAACAACA
>NC_069001.1:36629819-36632085 GCF_001194135.2 Octopus bimaculoides
TATATATGTGTGTGTGTATGTATGTTGGTGTGTTTACGTCCCCGTAATCTAGCGGTTCAGCAAAAGAGACCGATACAATAATTTCTAGGCTTACAAAGGATAAGTACTGGGGGATTTCTTCGGCTAAAGGGGGTGCTCCAGCATGGCTGCAGCCAAATGACTGAAACAAATAAAAGGATATATGTATATATATGCATACACACACACAAGTAAAAAAAAAAAATAACAAGCATAACATCTGAAAAAGTAATTTGAAATATTTAAATATGTTTAAATAAAGTTTGTCCTTTTATTTTATTATTTTTAAATGAAAAATGAAACCAAAATTAATCTCAAGGGGGTGGGGCAGCTTGGAGGAAGATGATTTACCACACACACACACACACACACACACACACACACACACACACACACACACACACACACACGTACTTCCAACTTTCTGACACCTAAGACCATAAACATATCGATTGCCTCTTATCTTGTTGTTGTTGTTGTGGTATAGCTCCTCCCTTCGTCTCCACCACCTCAGGGTCAGTTCTGATGGAGCTGAACTATAGCAAACACTGTTAGGTGTGTAGGTAGACACATCTGTAGGTAAAGTAGGTAGAAAGGTAGTGAGGTCACTGACAGCCAAATGGCTTGATGCAAATATCTTATCTTGTTGAAGTTTCCGCAAACATAAAAAAATACAAAATGATGGAATAAAGTAATATGTTAAAAAAAACTCTCTAAGAACAGAAATAAAAATAGGTTTTGGAGACTGACAAACTGATAAATCTTGAATTTGCATTCACTGAAGGCTTTTTTTTTTTTTTTAAGTAATATTTTTTGTAATATTCATTTCTTTATTTTGATGTCTGTGAGAAAAGAAGGTAATTATACTAACATAGAGACAAACAGACAGATGTAAGTCTGTTGCTCCCACAAGCATTAAATGTTAACCCTTTTGATATTAACCAACCTGAGATTGCCCCCTAGTTCTTGGAGACAAATTCACTGTTTTAAAGAGATCTAAATTAAAGCCTTCCATCAATAATTTATGTTAATTTCATGTTAATTTATGTTCCAAACATCAGATTAAATTATGACATATTTATTTGACCAAACTCTTCATTATTTTCAAAATTAATTAAAAGAAAGGCTGTATATTTCAACTGAAATATGGCAATGAAACAGTTAGGTAGATCCTTTTCTGCTTTGTACAGGATGGCAAGCATTTGAACCAGAACCTCTGGTTCCCTGCCTTTTGATAACCAGCTTTTGATACTAGCCCACCTGAAATTGCTCCTTGGTTCTATGATACAAACTACCTGTTTTGAAGTGATCTTAATTAGAATCGACCATCAAAAGTTTCGTGTTAATTTATTTCCCAAATGGCTGAACCCTTTAACATTCCAATTACTCTGTCAAATGTAATGCTTATTTATTCACGTTTGTTTTGAATTAGTCGTGCATTATCTTAAAGCTTTGAAATTTCAGTGATGTAATGGTTTAGTTTTAGAATGACATTGTAGGGTAGGTGTGATGGGTTAGATCTGGCTGGTTTGAACATAAGAGAAGTAAAGTATTTGGGCCGGATGTGGCCAGTTTAAATGCTAAAGTGATAAAGCTATTTTACAGCATTCTTCGTTATTTGCAAAATTAATTGAAGCAGAGCTTGCATATTTCAACAGAAATATGGTAACAAATGATTAAAGATGAGCTGGGATGAAGAATACATCAATGCTGAACTATTGCAA
The DNA here is from genome assembly GCF_001194135.2 of Octopus bimaculoides. Lineage (NCBI taxonomy): Eukaryota > Metazoa > Mollusca > Cephalopoda > Octopoda > Octopodidae > Octopus > Octopus bimaculoides. Next base: position 36,631,562 of record NC_069001.1, read on the forward strand.
AATCTTCAATTAACTTTACTAGTATCATAGATTTGGATTTATACCAGTAATTATTGGAGTATTTGACTGTAATTAACTGTCTCAGCAACATTCTGAAAATGCTGTTTTACAAAACCAGAAAAAGCACGGTTAATTGAGAAATTACAATTACCATCCATTTATAGAACTGTAGGGATGTGCGAGACACTCTTCAAGTTTAACATGTGATAAGTGTGTGCAGATGCATGCACACACTTATTTGTATCATATATATACACGCATGTACAGAGGTATGCATAAAATATGACTAGTTGATGTTATCTAAATTCCAATGAAAGAGGCTTGTTTCTGGGTTAGAATCCACTTCTTTCTCCATTGGAGAGAAATTTGTAAACCAAAACCAAAACATACATACACACACACGCCTCAGTTCACTTCAAGGAGTGGCAATGTATATACACACACCATGCTCTTCATAACTTACCAGGAACAGGCTCTCTCTCTCTCTCTCTCTCTCTCAATCTATTTGTCATCCCCCCCCCCCC
>NC_069001.1:36632180-36633486 GCF_001194135.2 Octopus bimaculoides
CCGGCACATCTACACCCTGTGTTTTCAGTACCCAAAGTTGGATAACCAGCCCCTTATGTTCCTTTAAAGTCCTCCAACGGATTTCACTAATTCATGTTGACTTCAGCTTCACTGAGCTCTCATCATGATCCAGCTGACACGAAGATTCATGCGTAAAGTTTCTCAAAAAATATTTTTTAAAAAAGACAAGACTTCTTCTTCCACATTAACATAATGGTGGAACCGGCAACTGTGGTGGTGGTGGCAGCGACAGTGATTGTTGGTGTTGTTGTTTTTGTTGATTAACCCCAGTCCCGTCTTGATCAAAGCAGTCCTTTGATTAATAGCATTTGAACCAGTCCATCCTCTTTCGCTTTCTGTACAAGTGTATCTAAGCTTACAGTATCCGTTGTCTCACCCCTGTTAATCCTTTTGTATTTAAACCTGGCTATCTCTGTCCAAAATGTTCTGTTTTATGTTCAAACTGGCCAGGTCTGGTTTCTCACAATATCATTCTAAAATTAAACAATAATGTCATCAAAATCTCAAAGCTACATGATAATGCATGATTAATGCAAAACAAATGTTACATTTGATAGAGTCATCATCTGAATTCTAAAGGGTTAACCATTCCTTTTTGATGCCAGTCTGTCTGACACTGCTCCTGTTTCTTTGATGCAAAGTTCCTGTTTTAAGGTGATCTAAATTAAAACCTTCTGTCAAAATTTCAGGTTAATTTTACTAAATTCTTGATTATTTTCAAAATTAATTGAAACAAATGTAGAACACATTATTTACATTTGATGGATATTTGTCCTCATCTTGTTTGTTGTTAACACAACGTTTCGGCTGATATACCCTCCAGCCTTCATCAGGTGTCTTGGGGAAATTTCAAACCTGGGTTCTCATTCCTAAGGTGTTTTTTGATGTTTATTAGATTCTTCAGTGTGTTTCAACCGAAATATGGTAACGAAAGATTTAGGCTTGGCCTGTGGAGAAACAGCAACACTAATTTCCAATTTACATTTATCTGTTTAATTTTAATGAACCTGGCAATTTGTCTGCCTGAACTGTTGGTGGGGGTAGCTGACCCACCACCTATGAGAAACACTGGTTTAGTGTAACAGGGGGTAGGTGGTAGGGGTTTTACTACAGCCAGTGGGAGTAGGGGAGAGAAAAAAGGCAGGATGGTCATAACGTGGATTCATTTGATTGCAATGCCTGTTCTGTCAAGGTTTACCAAACTCTCAGGGCTAAACAAGAAACAGTGTGAAAGAAAAAGCAATATATTTATTGTTTTTTGCCCTCCCCACCCCGCCGCCTGTCT
>NC_069001.1:36634912-36637353 GCF_001194135.2 Octopus bimaculoides
TGGAAACAGAAATTATGGAGATATTTTTAGCTGGCATTTTTTTTTTGTTTATTTATATAATCCCCCTTTCATCATCATCATCATCATCATCATCATCATTATTATTCACATCTTGGATCAGCTGTAGAGATTCACCCCTTATTCTAAATTTATCTCCTTCTGTAACATTCCCCCTTGAAGCTGTGAGTTTATGTTATTTTTGAGTTTCTGGCGTGTGTGTGTGTGTCTACTTATATGTGTGGGTATGTATATGAATGTGTATTTGTATATCTACATGTGTGTGTGTGTATAAATATATATATCTGTGTGTATTTACATGCATGTGTATATATATATATATATATATATATATATATATATATATATATATATATATATATATATATATATATATATATATATGTATATATATATATATATATCTGTGTGTATGTACATGTGTGTACATACACACACGCATGCACATACACACACACATTTTGGAAATAGATGCTTCCCGATTTAGTAGAGTCTGGCTTTCGGGCTTTTTCTGTCTGGAAGCTTAATTTCAGAAATGACGTTTAGTGGAGTGAAGAATTAGTTATCACATTATCAAATTTTTATCTGGTTTTTCGTATTCGTGCTTTCATCACTCGAGGCAACGATGGATGGTTAGACTCATCGTCGGTGGAATTTAAACTTAGGATCAGCAAGGTAGAGCAGGGTTAAGGATAGATATAGGGTAACACATAATGGAACCATCCTAATGCTCTTGCAGCTTTCTCGCAGAATGATGACAAGATAAGGTTGTTGTTGTTACCTCTGCCTTAGCAAAGGTGGAGGTATTGCTTGCAGTTGTGTTGTTTGTTTGTTTGTTTGTCCGTGGACAAAGATATCTCAAGAACCACTGTATAGATTGGGATGGAACTTTCAGGGATATTTAGCCTTGGGACTGGCACAAACTGATTAGATTTTGGAATTGATCTGGTACCAGACAAGGATTCTGGATTATTTTTCTTGTTTTTTAACTTAATTTTTGAGAGCGGTTGAGTTCGTTTTTAGTATTCTTGTTTGTGAGGAAAGTAGAGTTTATTTCAGATATTCTCATTTTAAAAATCACTTCCGGCTAACCATTGAGAGGACGTTGGTGTCGCCTTGGCAGAGGTTTGCGTTCTCTGATTGGTCTTGTTGTTGTTGTTGTTGTTATTATTATGACTATTATTATTATTTTCTTGACTTGGGATTGCTTCTAGTTCTGGTGGAATTTATGCAGTTAGCTAGTTACTCCCTGTAACCTTAGATATCAACATGATTTCAATCAGCCATCAAATGCTCAAAACCATCCTGATGGTTTTCCCTTTTTCTCAGAGGCAAACCTTCTGCAGAAGCTCTACAGGTCACTCCTTCCATTCTCTCTTTTATCCATTTCTTTATTTCATCACTTAGAGTCCCTAATGCTCCAATTATCGCAGATACAACCTTTACAGATTTCATGTTTCAGGTCCTTGCAATCCCAAATTTTATGGGGGTTTTTTTTTTTTCAAATTTTCATTTGCTTTCTTCACAATCCTAATATCAAACAGACATGATGGATCGATCAGTTTACAATTTCGATTTTCCCTGTCTATTGCTGTGTTGTCTGGATCATCATCACACACATATATATATATATATATATGTGATGGGCTTCTTTCAGTTTCCATCTACCAAGTCCACTCACGTAGCACTCACATGGATTTGATTGGCCTGGAGCTGCCCAAGGTTCCACACAGTGGAACTGAATCCAAATTCCTTGTGGTTAGGATGCAAACTTCTCAACCGCACAGCCATGCCTGCACCTAAACCAAAGCTTAAATTCTCTCCTTTGATTCTGTATAATTCAAAGGGGGTAGGGGTCTCCCCTTTCACTCCCCTTGTCCCCCCCACACACGCACAGAGGTTTAGGCTTTCACTAGCCTTATTATTTATGACTTAAGAAATTGCTGTCTGTACCCCCCTCTCCCTCTCTCTCTCTCTCTCTCCATAATGTTTGTTTTACATCTCTATCAGTTAATGCAGTTTTTATGTAGCCCCCCCCCATCATCATCATCATCATTTTTATTATTACTATTATTATTTCTGTTCTTACTATTATCATTACTACTATTTATACTTTTATTATTATTATTATTATTTATTATTATTATTATTATTATTAGGTTTTGTGCCTGTTGTAGAATTATTTTATATGTGTTATTATTGCTAATATTATTATTATCACAACCGCTGTTATTATATCATAAAATATCATAAGTACTATTACTATTATCATTATCATTATTATTATTATTTGTTTCTGATATCAATGATTTGTTGGAACGGTGCCAACCCAGCATTAAGCAGCAGCAGATATATCTCTGCCTTGAAAACAAAAATATATATATATACATGTGTGTGTATGTATGTATATATATATATATATA
>NC_069001.1:36638160-36640847 GCF_001194135.2 Octopus bimaculoides
ATATATATATATGAAGAAGGAATATGGAAATTTCCATATCAAAAATACACAAATATAAGAAGCATAAGATTCACTATAGTCATACATTCTGTGTGTGTGTGTGTGTGTGTGTGTGTGTGTGTAGTATATATGCACGTATGATTGTGTTCAGATTGTGTATTTTTTTTTATATATATTTTTACATGTTTATGTATGTATGTTGTATTATCTCTGTTGAAATTGGTTCAATCAAAATGGACTGCTCTCATATTTAGTACACAATACACGATACTTGTGTAATTCTGTATTTTTTTATAGGATAATTGACCTGAGATCAAACCAGTAGTTGTGCCAGTTCTAGACACCTATATATATATATATATATATATACGTACACACACACATAGAGTATTGATTTTTTTGTACATTGGCACAGTACCACAGATTTATAGAGAAAAGTGGAAAATTAAGATTGGTGTATCTTAATCATCTCAAGAGCTTTCTTTGGAGTTGTTGTTCTTGTTCTACATTAAAAAACAACAACAACACAAACAACAAGCAATGAACTAATGAACTTTTAGTCTTAAAATAGTCTCAAACTGAGAGTTAAATTATAGTTGACGGTTTTGACATTTTCTTCACATAAAAGAAAACAAAAATGTTTTTGTATTTGGTTTGCAAGATTCTTGAAGTAAACTCGTGTTGAAACATATTTTGTTGTATCTTGGGAGGGTCATTATGCCAACAATAACACATACACACACTGGTTCTATTTCACTTCTTTATTATTTGTCAGTTGGTTAACTGTTTAACCAATTAACTAATCAGTTGTTTAATTGTTCGGTCAGTCAATCGGGTTTGTCAAAGTCCTGTTGTTGCCATTTACTGACCTCATCAGTGATATTTTCTTCCATTGTTTGGACGATATAGCAGTCAATTGATGCAGCAGCAACCAAATGCAACCAGTCTGGACATTACAGCTGCCATTGCATGCAACAACAAGTGCGTTGTTGTTGTTGTTGTTGTTGTTGCTGCTTTTATTTCAGACAATCACGAGACACAGTAATGACACTATATGTGTTTAATTGCTAACTATGGCATAAACTAATTTAAACCATGAGAGAAGAGATAGGTAATCTAAACTGAACTCTGCAAAATCTGATGATTAGACATATTTAATTAATTAATTAGTCGTGTTGGTAATTTCTGTAAACACTCTCAGAAACTGTGCCAGCTTCCTCCCACCACACCTGCCCCCTTTTTTTTTCCTCTTCTTTGTTATTCTTCTTCCCTTGTTTCTTTGGATGTTGAAATTTCACCTCATTTTGAAGTTAATCAATAATTAATGAAAAGAATTAGACTGTTTTCCAATCACATGGTCCTGGGTTCAGTCCCACTGCGTGCCACCTTGGGCAAGTGTCTTCTACTATAGCTTTGGGTCAAACAAAGTTTTATGAATGGATTTGGCAGACAGAAACTGAGAGAAGCCCATCGTATATATACATATATATATATATATATATATATATATTGATACATGTGTGTGTGTTGTGTCCTTGTGTCTGTCACTTACCACTGCTTGACAACTGATTGTAGTGTTTTTACTTCCCAGCAATCTAGCAGTTTGGCAAAAGTAACCAATAGAATAATTACACACACACACACTCCGGTCTTTTCATAATGTAACCTCGTGGGCATCGGTACCATTTTCCTCTTTCTCCGTTCTTCCATTCTCCGAACTTTCCATCTTTCCGACGAAGGGCTACGCCCGAAACGTCATACACTCTCTCTTTCCTTTCCTGAGCGTCCCATAATACTATCCATATCACGTCCTCACTTTGTTGTTTTTTTGTTTTTTTGTTATTGTTTTTTTGAACTATATATATATATATATATATATATATATATATATATATATATATATATATATATATATATATATGGCTGGTTTCTGTTTAGTTTCCAAATTTTACCAAATTCCATTCATGAGGTAACAATCAACTCTCATTTAAGGGAACAGAAAAGTCACTTGACCAAAACATTGAGAACTCTGGGGTATTGAACCCAGAAGCATATGGCCGTGAAGCTAGCTTCTTAACTACTCGACTGTGCGTCCATTACTTTTTATTCACAAACATACTTATATTACCAGAATGTCTGTCTTTGACAGGGGTTTTCTTCACTGTTTCAATGACTGCTAATTTCACCATACGACATTAGTAGCTTGTAACATACCCCAACACATGTACAAAACTAATGTTAACTGTCTGAAAATTCAATGCTTTTTTTACATTTAAGTACTTCAAGGTAGTTTGGTTTTTTTTTGTTTGAAATAAGATTTTGTCATGTTAACCTTCTATGAAATGAGTCAAAAACAAAAAGAAAACAAGTAATATCTGGGTCTCTTTGCCTATATATTCCATCTGTCTGTGTCTGTGTGTCAGTGTTGTTCTTGTTGTTGATGTCATGTCTATCCATCTGTGCTGTACTTTCTCTTCGTCTGGCTGTCTGTCCGTCTTGATCTCTCTCTCTTTTTCTCTCTCTCAGTCTTCATTTCATTCTTTGTTGCTTACCTTCTTTTTCACCTTCATCTCTCTCTCTCTCTCTCTCTATATATATATATATATATATATATATATATGTATGTGTCTATATATGCATATATATATATGCATGTATATATGTATGTATATATATGTATAATTTTC
>NC_069001.1:36641211-36644043 GCF_001194135.2 Octopus bimaculoides
GGGAGGGGGAAGGGGCTTATTTGTATCTTTTACGATGCAAAAAAATATTTGTTTTTACAATTTAAAGAAAAGAAATCTTTGTTAACATATGGACTTTTGGTTGGCCCCAGGAGGGGCAAGAAAAATGTTAGTCTACCAGAAACACTTTAGTTTCCTATGTGTCGATTTTTGGTGGTGGTGGGGGGGGGGGTTCATTCATCCTTTAGGTTTCTAATCTGGCCATGCCCATCCAGTTTTTTTTCTTTTGTAGTATTCAATATATTCATTATTTTTTAAAGATGGCTGAGGGAAATTTGAAGGAGGCATGTTTGCTATTTATTTCTATTAGGTCAAGCAAGTGCTTTGAGACCTCATGAGTACAACATATCTCGACTATCACATTGCACTTGGTATGATTCACCAGTGCATGTCAGAGTCTGCAATATGATCCTCAGCTGCAGTATCAAGGTATATCTGGAACTCTAAAAAATCTATTGCTTTGTACCTAGTTGGTCAGTTAACCAGCTGAATACTTGTGCGCCATAGGTCTGCTTGATCATTGGAGCTAATCTCTTGAGGCTACATAACAACATTAACAACACAGCCATCCAACCTGCTAGAAATAGCTACTAAATCTCCCTCAAATTATATCTTATTTTAAAGAAATGAAAGAGATTTTGGATTATGTAATCCTTCATACAGTCAGAGAAGCCATACGATCTTTGGCCATACACAGGCATAGTATATCTGGAGCTCTAAAAACCTGTAACCTTGTCATACATGGTTGGTCAGTTGGCTAAATACCTTCTTGCTATTGGTCTGTTCAAAAACAACCAGCTTGGACTTCATTTCCTTCTATAATTTTCTTTTCTTTTTGTCACTCTTTGGCAAGTGGAGGGTGTTTAAAGAGACTTTTGTTGTTGTTGTTGTTGTTGTTATTGTAAAGGTGGTGAGCTGGCTGAATTGTTAGTGCATCAGACGAAATGCTTAGAGATAATTTTTCCAGTTTTGTGTTCAAATTCCTCTGAAGTCGACTTTGTTTTTCATCTTTCCACGTTAATAAAATAACGTACCAGTAAAATTCTGTGGATCATTGTGCTCAACTTACCGATCCCCCCCCCCCTTAAACTAATGGCCTTGTACCAAAATTCAAAACAATTAATGTTATTATTAATATTATTAATATTTCATTTTTAAATTGGTGGAAATATATTTATATCTCACTGAAGTTTGTTGTATGTTTTTAAAATAGCAAACTTTTCATCTTCGTTCTTACATTTTACATCCAGATCAGCAGTTTATAATTGCAAACAGCTTGCAATTTTTGTTTTTTCTCTTTTTTTATCTCTCTTCTTTATTGGTGAACACCAGAACAAAAAAGAACAAAAGTAATAAACTAAAAAAAAGCAAACAAAAACTACTCCCCACCACCACCACCCCAAATCTCAAAATAACTTGGTACACTTATCAAGCTTCTTTCTATTTCCTTGCCTCTGTCCTTCTCATTCTTCCTTTAAAATCTACCCAAACCCCTTCTCTGTATACTTATTGAGTTTGTCTCCTATTTATTATTATCATTATTATTATTATTATTATTATTATTATTATTATTATTATCATCATCATCATCATTATTAATCTACTTCCTTCATGACCTCATGACATCACTCTGTTTTAACATGTCTTCATCATATTCCTCTACCACTACTCCTCCTCCACCTCCACCTTCTTGCTTCAGCCATCCTCACTCAGTCTCTCTCTCCTTCCAGATTTTACACTTTACTTCATCAACACCACCTTCCCCTCTGCAGGGTTTTGCACTTATTTACTTTCCTCTTCCTCCTCCCCCTCTCTTTTTCTCATCTCAACCCACACCACTTCACTTAGAATTTTTTTTATTGTTATCTTCAACTCCAGAAAATATATGTGTGTGTGTGTGTGTAAATAAGTAAATGTTATCACGCATACATGTTTGTGTGTGTATCTTAGAGTGTGCTTTTTTCCAGATTTAAGTATTTCAACAAATAATAGTAATTAATATATATATATATATATATATATATATATATATATATATATATATATTGAGAGAGAGATTACATGTGTGTATGTATGAATGAATGCATGGGCATATGCACACATCCAAGGACCTGAGACTTCTATTTTCAGTTTCAATTCTCTCAACTTAATCTTAGATTCTTTCCAATAAAATAACTTCAACTGACTCTCAAAGATGGTAAATTCTTATCTCTGCTAGAAGACTGCTTATTAATTTCACTCTTGCAAAGAGAGAGAGAGAAATGGAAGTGGGGAGAGACAGAGAAGAAGGGGAAAAGAGAGAAAGAGTCCAATATATTTTTAACAGTTCTAAATGTTTTTTTCCTTATATTTTTGTTTGTTTGTTGATTTTTTTCTTTCCCTCTTTTTTTTGGTTGGGGTAGGGATGAGGCAACTTTTTTTTTTCTTATTTTCCCTCTAGCTTAAATGAAATGCATATACCCCTTCCTCCCCTTTATGGACATACATATGTACATATAATCCTTTAAGGGATGTTTGCATCCTAGTTCTTCGGTTGATACCAGTGTTCAGTGAAAAACTAAACACGTTAGTTTTGCATTGATGGATTTGGGTATTTAAAATATTTATGAATGAGGACAAGAAGAAAATGGAGAAACTGACAGATAGACATTAGGTTATTCAAAGATATTTAAATCAATATATGAAATTCTTATCCCTACAGCTGTTTCCATATCCAATTAATTCAATTAAAGAAATTAAATTAAGTTGAAACTGGTTAATTGGGTATTTCGTCAGGGAAGAATTTCCCAGAAAGGAGTTACATTCTAATGTGTT
>NC_069001.1:36644053-36644331 GCF_001194135.2 Octopus bimaculoides
ACGTAACTCCTTTCTGGGAAATTCTTCCCTGATGAAATACTCAATGCATGTGTGTATTGTATATGTATGTATGTATGTATGTATGTATACACATATATATACACACACAAACACTTTACAAATTAGAGATTAAGAACTCAATACATGTGATTATTCATTTGAAGTCAGTTCTTTTGTGTGTAAACAGACAGACAGGCAGACAGACAGATATAGATGGATGTAACTTTTATATCTGTTTAAGGTTTTCTCCTGTAATGAGTGGGTGTCCTGAAGTGGAG
>NC_069001.1:36645118-36651143 GCF_001194135.2 Octopus bimaculoides
GGGGTGGGGGGGTCCATAAATTCAGTACTGTGAGCAATCTAATTGACTGGCCCCCTTGGTGGTGGTGGTGGTGGTGGTATGAAGTGTGGTTATGTTGTGATGTCCAGCAGTTTGGTCAGCTGCAGAAATTTAGCCAGATGGGTTTTTAATCACAGTCCCTGTTGTTTCAGTGGACTGACCTGACCACCTGACCTTTTTTGGGGAGTTGAAGAGTGGATGGTAACTGGCAGCAGTAGAGTTTGGGAGGAGTGGGGTGGAGATGGGTTAAGCAGATGGTCATGGTGGTAGGATCGTGTGTGGGGGGAAGGGGGGTCATTATCATAAAATGGTTGGTTGATTTAACCCTGCTCACACACATTCACAGCCCACACATATAGCATACACACAGAAAAACTTTCTCTCTCTCTCACACACACACACACACACATAAGCACAGGCTAGTACACATACTTACAGGCACACACTCAAATGCAAACACACACACATATATATTTACAACCCACACATACATCAGATACACACACACACACATTGACAGCTTTCAATTCCAGAGTTGTTACTTTTTTCTTTTTGCTTTGTTGTTTTCCCCTAAATAAAAGGGAGCTTCTGTCTGTTTCCATCCCCTCTGCAGCCCCCTTTTTTTCGAAAGAGATCTGTAGAGTGCAGTAGAGACTTCAGTTATTTACTACTTTATTCTGTGTTCAAATTCTGTTTTAAGGGAACCTCTTTGTGTGGTCTGCTAGAAATAGCAGTCAAATCTCCTTTATCTCACATACTTACAAATAAAAAAAAAAAAGCAAGTACACATTGGGTAGTGTAGTCCTAGATATATATGTCTGGGAATAAGTCATGATGGTCTTATTTTGGAATGTCTTTGATTATAGAGAGATCTAACCTAACTTTTCCCATTTTGGGAACCCTTGAAATATATCTTATGCCTTAGGGAATCCTCTACATAGATATTATGGCCGTGTGGTTAAGAAGCTTGCTTCCCAACTACATGGTCTCGAGTTCAGTTCCACTGCATGGCACCTTGGTCAAGTATCTTCTATTGTAGCCCTAGTTGCCCATAGTCTTGTGAGAAGATTTGGGAGACAAAAACTGGAAGGAACCAATTGGATGTATGTGTGTATGAATGTAAGTGCATATTTGTCTTTTTGTGTATGTGTGTGTGTGTGTGTGTGTTCTTGTCTTCACATCATGCACTAACTGTAAATAAATATGATTGTCATAGAAGCACCATCACTTGCTTGCAGGCTTAGCTGAAAAGAGGGGGTTGGTAACAAGATGGGTAGGTACACAGCCATAAAAAAAAGAACTCTGCCTCCACGTTTCTCATCTGCTCCAAACAATCACAGAAAAGTGGATGTTAAAATGTGGTGGTGGAATATTAGTGGGAGGAGATTAATCAATACCATTGACCCCGCTATTTGGCTGGACCTTATTTTATCAACCCCAAAGGAATGAAAACAAAGTTGACCTCAGTGTGGTTTGAACTCAGAACATAAAGGGCTGGAAGAAATGTCATCAAACATTTTATCTGCTACCCTAACAATTTTGCCAGCTTCGTATACATAATAAAACAAAATTTAATCATTAGCATTTGCATATAATTAGCATATTTATTCCTTCTTTCTTGCCAAACGTTGGGGCTCCAAGCAAACCCTGCTGGGAAATGCCGACCACCCTCGATGAAACCCTGATTACCTATGTTACTAGGATTTAAACTTCTATTTTTAATTATTAATCTAAATTTTATTTCCATTATCATTTCAGACCTGACCGTTATTAATTAAAATTATCGTTAACGAATTAAATGTTTTTGTTGTTGTTGTTGTTTTTTTTCTGTTTTGTTTTTGTTTATCTTAAATTAAAAGTAAGTTCATGTGTAGAGCTATACTAGTAATAGTAGTAGTAGTAATAATAATAATAATAAATATTCTTTCTTTAATATTTACAGGCCCATGTGGTGGCTGCTTTCGAGCAGAGTTTGTCAAATATGACAAATAGACTTCAGCAATTAACTGCTAGTGCAGAGCAGAAGGTCAGTTGATAATTAAACCCACCCTCCCCACCTGTCTCACCTTATCCCCTTCAATTAAACTAATTATTATAATTATTTTCCCTTTATTTTTGTTTGTTTGCTTGTTTGTGTTTGTTGTTTTCTTTTTTTTAGACGACAGATTTTTCTGGGGGTTTTTTTTTTTTTTTTGGTCTTTGTTTTATCTTGTTTCGTTGCATTTGCCCCTAGTAGGTTGTTTATTCTTTTCATTAACTAATTAATTAATTAATTTTTAATTTAATTTTCAATTTATGAATTTTATTTATTTTTTTTTTTTTACATTATAACTTGTCTGTTTCTTTCTGCTAAAAGAGACGTTACTAAACATCAACCACATCAAATCTCATCAGTTCTCTCCCACTGACTGACTAAACATAAAAATGAAGATATAAATTTGTACTAACCTTCTATCTTTAAGATAGAGACCAACCTGTGAACTTTAACCCTTTTGTGTTGCTATTTCTAACAGATTTGCCATTTCAGTTTTCAAAATAATGAAAGTTTCTAAGATTTATAGTTGAGTTAAATATAAGCATCAAAGTCCAAATTCTGAGGCTGTCTCCCTCTAGATCAAGGGTTCTCAGCTATTTTTGGTCGCTGGACCCTTCTGATTCTTCATTTGCTCAGTTGGACCCTCATAGCCATTCTGTGTTCAAAAAATTAAAATTATTTTGTGTTTTGTAGAAGTAGAACCAGTTTATTGTGCATAAATTTTAGCAACAAAATCTTATGCAGACCCCCAAGGGTCATATGAACCCTGTTGAGGACCACTGCTACAGATTCTTAAAGAGGATGAAGTGTATTTCTGTCCCCAGACATGGTGAGGGCTGCTTTGCACTTGGATAGATGCAAGAATAAGGGCAAAAGTCTATCTCAGGCACTTTGATAGCTTTTATCATCTAATAATGAGATTCTTGTACTTTTGAAAATAATGAAAAATCCAGTAACTTAATTTTCTCATTAAGCTGGTGTTTAGAATGTTTAGAACAAAATTCAACATGGAATTTAGATCATTTTAACCTTTTAGCATTCAAACTGGCCATTATCTGGACAAAATATTTTACCTGTTTTATGTTTAAACTGACCAGATCTGGCCTCTGCCATCTTACCTGTAATTTCATTCTAAAACTATTCAATTACATCATCAAAATCTTGAAGCTACAAGATAATACATGATTAATTCAAAACAATGTAAATAAATAAGCATTACATTTGATAGAAGGATTTGAATGCTAAAAGGTTAAAACATATCAGTCTCAGGTGGGTTGGCATCAAAGGGGTTAAATAAAGCTTGTAAGTTGGCAGGCAGGGAACCAGAAGGTCTGAGCCAAACGTTTGCCATTCTGTAAAAGGCAGAGAAGGATCCACTCAACTTTTGTTACCCTATTTCTACTGAAATACCTTTATTTCCATTGATTTTGATGAAGAATTTAGTAAAACAACTTTCCCATTATTAACTTGGTTTTTGGAACATAAACTGATTTCAAATTTTGGCATAAGGCCAGCAATTTCTGGGGAAGGGGTCAGTTGATTACATCGACCTCAGTGTTTGGCTGGTACTCCCAAAGGCAAAGTTGACCATGGCAGAATATAAATTAACATTAGGTTTCATAGAGGGTTTTAATTTCAATCATTTTAAAGTACAGAGTTTGTTTCTTAGAACCAGGGGTGGTTTTAAATTGTTATCAAAAGAGATAAACAGATGAATATAAATTGGTAATAGACCTGTGATAAGTGTTTCCTTCTAGATCAGATTTGACATTGGTGTTATAGTATTTCTGTTGTAATACAATATCTTGGTTCCAATTAAGTTTTAAAATAATAAAGTATTTATTAGAATAACTTTGACATAAATTAACATGAAAAATGGAGGTAGAACATGGCATTTGTATCATAGAACTGAGGGTGGTCTCAGGTAGGTTAGTACCAAAAGGGTCAGCAAAGGTTGGTTTCGTTGCTATGTTTGTATGGAAATGGTTAAGAAAGTAATTCAATGTTGCCTTTGTAAACATAGTCACTAATCCAGTGGTGATGTGAGAAGATAGTAACTAGCATGCTTTTTGTTGTCTTTTTGTTTTTTCATTTTTCTTTGTTTTTAGTGAAATGGTCTCCAAATATCCCACAAGAGCAGTAAGAGACTGGTTAGATTTGAGAAAGTGACACATTGGCTTTAACACAATTACATACTCTAGTGAGTTTTTAGACAGACCGTGATCTCTTAGTTTTAAGAGAATGAAAGTGAACTGTTAGTTTTAAAAGAGTGACACTGACCTCTTAGTTTTAAGAGAGTGACACTGGCCTATTAGATTTAAGGAAGTGACACTGACCTGTTAATTTTAAGAGAGTGACCACTGACTTGCTAGTTTTAAGTGAGTGACGCTGACCTGTTAGATTTAAGAGAGTGATACTGAACTGATAGCTTTAAGAAAGGCTCGTATCTGTATTAAAAGCAAGAGATCATTCATCAAATTATTTAATGTGCTCTGATATATTAGGCAATTAGAGAAATGAATGTTCTACAAATATAAATTGAACAAATGGTAATGGGATCTTATTTTATACCTGAAAATTTCAGAGAATAACGACAGGTTTTATACTGAGAAACTTGTAAAGCACTTTTGCTGGGCATGCGTTTATACCTTTTCATGTAGATGCTCCATCATGGCCACAATCCAATAACTTAGATCGCATATAAGAATAGACACACCCATGCATTTATACACACAGAAATGTTCACAGACTTACGCATACTGACACACAGTCACATCGACACACACTTGCAGACACGTGGTCATATTGCACATTCTCAGACACACCCACGTCTACTTGGCACTATGTCCTCCCTCCCCACATGCATTCTTACACAAACACAGATGCACTCACATGCATACTACTGCAAACATACACACATACATTCATACTCTCACACGCAGACAAACAAGCAGGCACACATTCACACACACACACACACACACACACACGAACATGCATGCATACTCTCTATATGTATAGACACAACTCCCCACACACTCAAACATACACACGCACAAACACACACATATGCAACTATTACAAACAGACACACACATGCATACTCCCACAGACTAGATACAACTCCCCCCCCCCACGCACTCTCACACACACCTCACTTTATGCATTCACTCCACTCGGTCGCCAATTTGGAAGTTATAAATGTGTTTATTTTGGCAATCAATTTCTTAAAAGCAAAAGCTACTTGTTCAGTAATTAGTTCTGGATGGTAGAAAGAAGTGCTACAAAATCAATTTGTCTTATTAGAATCAAGAAACAGCAAAGGGGAAAGCAAAAACAAACCTTAATATGTATAATAACAAATAAATAAATTAGAAAAAATAAAGTAGTTCCAGAATTTTCAATTATCCCCCCTCCCCTCCTTTTTGCACCCACATTTATATTGTCCCTTTTTTTGACAATAGGCCAAACACACCACCCTGTTTAATACCCACATCTAGTTTGGGAGTTTTTTTTTTTCCTTTTAGCAATAGACCTTCTGCACCCCCACCCCCACCACTTATGTTATTTCTTCAGATGGCTATGTGGTAAGAAGTTTGCTTCTCAACCACATAGTTTCGGGTTCAGTCACATTGTATGGCACACCTTGAGCAAGTATCTTCTACTATAGCCCCAGACTGACCAAAGCCTTGTGAATTGATTTGATTAAATAAAACTGAAAGAAGCCCATATTATGTATGTTCGTGCATATACATATATAGATATAAATAGGTGTGTGAGTGTTTTTATACATATATAGGTGTAGGAGTGGCTATGTGATCAATAGCTTGCTTCCTAACCACTTGGTTCCGGGTTCAGTCCCACTGTGTGTTACCTTGGGCAAGTGTCTTCTACTATAGCCTCGGGTCAACCAAAGCCTTGTGAGTGGATTTGGTAGATAAACTGAAAGAAGCCCGTCGTATATATATATGT
>NC_069001.1:36651153-36652195 GCF_001194135.2 Octopus bimaculoides
CGTATATATATGTATGTATGTGTGTTTGTGTTTGTCCCCCTCCCCCCAGCATCACTTGAAAACTGATGTTGGTGTGTTTACATTCCTGTAACTTAGCGATTTAGCAAAAGAGACCAATAAAATAAGTACTAGGCTTACAAAGAATAAGTCCTGGGGTCGACTCGTTCAAATAAAAAGACAATGCACCAGCATGGCCGCGGTCAAATGACTGAAACAAATAAAAGAATATATACATGTGTGTGTATAAGTATATTTGTGTATTGGTGTGTGTGTGTGTGTGTTTGATAGCCCTTGACTTGACATCACACCAAGGTTGGAACCAGGTAAGAGTTGGCAACAGGAAGAGCATATGGCCATAAAAAAATCTGCCTGAACAAATTCCATCGACTCATTCAAGCATGTAAAAGTGAACATTAAAACGATGATGATGATGATGATGATTCCACTGCAACCACTGAGATTTCTTTGGTAAAAATTGCAAAGAACTTTTTTCCATTTATCTGCAAAACAGTGTGTAGTCGTCTGATGGAGGAGTTAAAAAACTTGGTGAAGAAAATGCTGATTTATCTGTCGTAGTGATTATTGGCTTTTGTTGTTTTCGATGCCATTTTCCACTGCTGACCACTGAACAGTGAAGCAATGAATGAAACCTAATTTTTCAGACAAATTAGCAACCTGCTCATTTATAATAATCTTCTTCTGCAAAGGCAGACAGTTAATTAACAATTGTTAGGTTTGTTGGCTAAATTCATCATCATCATCACCTTCGTTTCAACATTCGCTTTTCCGTGCTTGTTTGGGTCAGAGGATCGGATTTTTCTATAACCAGATGTCCTTCCTATCACCAACCCTCCTGTTTCTCCGTGGCCAGATATGTTTCCATGGAAAGATCGGAAATAACAGGCACTGCTTGTATGACAGTGATATTCATTTACAACAATAATATACTGTCATGTCAAGGATGCACATATGCACACACATCCACATATGTAAATAAAAGGATTGAGCACTCTTCTTGAGCCCTATGGACTCATAAGGGCTG
>NC_069001.1:36652205-36655274 GCF_001194135.2 Octopus bimaculoides
CACTCTTCTTGAGCCCTATGGACTCATAAGGGCTGGTTTCCTGGTTTCCATGGCATATATATATATATATATATATATATACCCTCTGGGCTGAAAGCCAGTCTGTTGCAGGATTACTCGTTTTTGCCAGCTGAGAGGACTGGAGCAAACATGAAATGAAGTGTTTTGCTCAAGGACACAATGCATCACCCACTCCAGGAATTGAAACCACAATCTTAAGCTAATTAGTTCAACACCCTATCCACTTGGCCACACGCACATATATACAACAAGCTTCTTTCAGTTTTCGTTCACAAATCTTTGGTTGGCCCAAGGCTATAGTAGCAGACACTTGACGAAGGTGCCAGTCAATATGTCTGAACAAATAAAACATAAATTACATAAACAACCTCATCATTTGGTTAAAGTCTTTCAGCAAAGTTCTCATTAAGTGAATATGTGTCTGTGTTTGTGTGTTGTCGTTAAATCATTGTTTGTTGTTATTTTTTATCATTAGAGATTTTTTTTTGTTAATTTTATTCTTTGTTTGTTAAAAGTTTTGATTTGATTTCATTTTGGTTTTTGTTGTTTTCCTTTTCTTTTTTATATTTTATGTGGAAAACATTTTAGGGAAGCAAGAGAGTTTGGTTGCTTTTGTTTTTATTACGTGAACTTCTGTACAGGTGAACACACATGTGAGGGTGCATAGAATATCTACATCTATTCATGTGTGTGTAAATATATATATACATACATACGGACACATAAATACATGTGTGTGCATATGTATTTATATATGTATAAATATATATATATTTGTATGTGCATACATTTTATATGTATGTATGTATATATATATATATATATATATATATATATATATATATATATAATGTGCACACACACTAGGCACGTGGTGTTCTAGTTTGGGCAGTTGTGTTCTTGATCATGAGATCGCGGGTCCCCCTCCAGAATCAGGTGATTTCTTCTATGCTTGAACAAGGCACTTCATTTCATATTACTTCTATCAGCTGAAAATCAGTAATAATCACATGTTGGTACTGTCCTGTCTCCTCCCCTAACTATCAATAGCTTCAATCTTCTGCTGAATCAAGGGCAGGTGAATTGAGGAGGTGTCCATGCCCGCTAGCGGCTACATAGACATCTAAAACAATTAGCAAAAGTAGGGTACATTGTTGCCCAATTATTATCCCTTGCAATTGACAGGTGGCTGTGTGTTTAAGAAGCTCACCTTGCAACCATGTAGTTTCGGTTCGGTCCCATTGCATGGCACCTTGAGTGTTTTTTACTATAGTCCCTAGTGAGCCAGTGCCTTGTGAATTTGGTAGACAAAAACTGACTGCATTTGAGTTTATTTCTTTCTCACCACATAACAATGGGTGTTGGTTTGCTTATATCACTGTAGCTTAGTGGTTTGGCAATACTTAAAATATGTCCCGGGATTGATTTAATTAAATAAACCAGTTGAGGCAATGCCCCAGCATGGCTATAGTCCAATGGCTGAAATAAGTTAGAGAGTAAACATAAAATATGCTCTTGGTTATATGTATGTGTGTCTGTATGTGTTTGTATAACGTGTGTCCACATATATAATTTGTAATAATGAAGTCAGATCAAATAATGATATTTTAAAAGTATTTAATATGTACCTTTCAGATCTTTTATGTGATATATAATAGGAAATATATTGCCTTATGCAAGACCTTCATCAGTTAATATATATTGATGTTTGTTTCTATGTGATGTTATATACAAAGCAGTTTAACATTAAACTGAAGGATCACTCAATACTTTTTAGTTAAGTGTCATATTTATTAAGTTTTTACATGGGAAAAGTTGACATTGACTTTGAAGTTCCGGCTTGCCAGCAGCCATTAAATGGGTATCCCAAAACTTTGATGCAAACGTCAACCTTTCATTGTAAAAATCCATATCTTTGTATCTATGTATGTTTGTATCCATCTAACTATATATATATATATTGTGCATGTGTGGTGATTGTATTTTATAAAATGATTTTTTATTTCTTGTGTTGGTAGTTGAAATGTATTCTAAATTTTCAGATTCATGCATTTTTCTTTTAAACAAATATAAATAAATAACAGGAAGAGAAACACAATGAGGTAAATAAACATTTGTGTAGTGGAAACGAATTGCACACACATACACACACACACAGACACATTTATGTAAATGAGGCTAGCTGACAGCATTTAAAGCAAACATCGTTACAAACACAGCTGCGCTGACGAAAGAACGATGTCTAACAAGCATTAATTAAGTTTCTGTTATTGTTTTTGTTGTTGCTGTCATCCTTTAGAATCATTTGAAACAAAAAGCAATCGCTACGTGGTGTGGCAAAAAAACCCCTCCTAGATTCACCACTCTTGATAAACATTTGAAGAATAAATACAGAGTATGCACAACGCCAAACCATTACTTTCAAAGAAATAGTAAAACATTAGTTACATGAAGATACCATTACCACTTGCTTAACTTCAAAAGCGCCACAGGAATGGCCATGTAAAATATGGGAGCTTTTTCTGACGCACTTTGTATTAATTTCCATTGAATTTTCTTCACTATATGCAAAAATAAACCAATGAAATATATAAAAATAAAAAAAAGACATAGATTTAATTAAAACAAATCGATATTAACATAAATTTAAATAAATAAATTAATTTTGCTTTGCAGTAACATTTTTATTGTTCTGACCATTTTTATTGTAGAATTTGGTCAAAGTTTATAATTTCAGTTGGGGCAGTGTTATTCAAAAAAAAAAAAAGGAAACTTTATTTTTATGAAAGGTGCTAAAAAAATTTTAATGAAATATTTTAGATAATAATAATAATTAATTCGTTTTATTGGCCACAAGGGCTAATATCAATTAAAAACATATAAGGACAAAGACAGGATGAAGGTATAATAATCCTTTCTATTATAGGCACAAGGCCTGAAATTTGGGGAAGGGGGATAGTCAATTACTTTAACCCCAGTACTTGAAAGGATGAAAGGCAAAGTCGACCTCAGCGGAATTTGAACTCAGACCATAAAGACAGACGAAAT
>NC_069001.1:36655732-36662434 GCF_001194135.2 Octopus bimaculoides
TTTTTTTTTGTTAACCTAACCTTAGTGTGTGTGTGTGTGTGTGTGTGTGAGAGAGAGAGAGTGCACCTGTACAGGTAATGTCAATTTGATGGAGGGAAAGAGTGAATGTAAACACAAACATTTGGTCATTATAAACAAGTCATCTACCCGGGTTGTTCAAGATGTTGCAGAACTTTCATCTGCTGTTTGCAGCAGATGAGAGCTATATATATATACAACATATATATATATACATGTATATGCATACACACACACACACACACATGCACACATACATATATAATAGATAATAATTCTTTTTTGGAACATTGGATCTTGAAGTAGACAAAGCTATAAATACTAGCATGTAAATATTGGGTTAAAAATATTAGGATAGAAAAAATCAAAGGCTATCCACCACACACACACACACATTTATTCATACATATATATGTCAGTGTGATTGCGTGTGTGTATATTTATACACACACACACACACACATATATACATATGCATGCATATACACTTACACATGCATACACACACACACACATATATCTAATCTATTAAAATAGCAATTACATCTTATATAATAATTCTTTCATTAACGAGTAGTAGTAGAAAAAAAAATTAAGCTATAAAATTTTGTTTAAGTTTCTAATTAAATGTCTTGGCATTTCAGGTTTTTTTATTAGATAAAACTCCATTATTAACCGATTTTTTTTTTTTTCCTTTCTGTCTACTAATGTTTCTTGTTTTGTGTTCCATTTCTGACCTGTACCATTTTTCGTTTTACTAAAATCATTAATAAATCTCTGATGTGAAATAACTTTGTCAAACCAATAAACCAAAGTGGATTACATAGTGTCAATCAATATAATAATAATAATAATAATAATGATGATGATGATGATGATGATGATGATGATGATGATGATAATGATTAATGAGCTAAAAATCTGGCTCACAACCAACATTGTTAGGGGAAGAGAATAGCCGATTACATCAACCCCAGTATTCAACTGGTACTTATTTTATCGACCCTGAAAGGATGAAAGGCAAAGTTAGCCTCAGTGGAATTTGAACTCAGAAAATAGAGACTGATAAAATGCTGCTACACATTTCACCCTGGTGTGCTAACAAGTCTGACAGCTTGCCACCTTAATAATAATAATAATAATAATAATAATAATAATAATAATAAATAATAATAATAATAATAATAATAATAATAATAATAATAATAATAATGATGCAGTGCCAGGCAGTGGCTCTCGTGGCTTCTGATCTTAACTGATTGTTACATTGTTTTGTCTTGGTATAAAAAGATGGGCTACAGCAAATATTCTGCTCAATACCACGGATTTGCTTGTCAGTTGTTTGACCTTAACCAGTTGAGCATGTCATTTAGTGGCTGATGGTATGTGTATCTCTGACCACGAGCAGAAGTAGTGTGGGAGCATCATAGCCATGGGTCGAGAGGAATTCTTTGGGGTTTGAATAATTCACCCTTCGAAACATGGATGTTTCATTCGTTATCCTTAAACACTTAGGGACCTTTTAATCAAGACAGACTACTCAACATGAAGAAACTTTTAACTGGGCCCCACCTGCAATGTGATGCATGTGCCTGTCGTACCCTTATCAGACGGGTAGTCATGATGAGTATATTACCCCAGCAGCACATGATGGCATGTGCTGCTCTCTCAATAATAATAATAATAATAATATTAGTTTCTGATTTAGATACAAGGCTAGTGAGGTGGTTTTCTTGATATCATTAACCCCAGTACTCAACTGGTATCTTATTTTATTGACCCCCAAATAAATGAGAGGCAAAGTTGACCTCCAAAGGGTTTGAATCCAGAAAGTAAAGAGTTAGAATAAATGCTGCATTTTTTTTTTTTCTTTTTTGCCATTAAAAAAATATTAACGATTATAATTATTTCTTTTCTAATTTTGGCAGGGTACCAGTTGATCAGTGGGGTCGATGTAATCGACTTACCCCCTGTCTCGAAATTACTGGCCTTGTACCAAAAGCATATTATTATCATCATCATTATTGTTATTATTATTATTACATTTGTTTGTTTGTTTGTTTTTTCCACTGCAAAAAATGTTGTTAGTTGTCCATGCTGTTGCTTTATTGTTTACTTTTAATTATTTCTACTAACTGGCAATTGAAGCATCAAGGAGTTTTGGAGGCGAGTTTTTTTTTCTGTAGTGGTGGAATGGAATAACGAGTTGTTGGGGGGGGGGCATTAGCAGTAATGAAACATTGATAGATTACACCTGTGAATATATATATATATATATATATATATATGCACACATATACATATATGCACACACACACATATATATATAGGGAGAGAGACATGCATATATATATATGTATGTTTGTATTTATGTAGTAGAAGCTGTTTATTATGATCACTTTGGAATGGAGCCTTTTAAATAGCAATAGCCAGCTGATAACAATAGCATGATTATAATAACCATTTTCCACGCTACGTATATTTGTGTGTGTGATAAATGCATGAACACATTTGCATTTGTGTCTAGACACAAATGCAGATGTAATATCGTTCTTGGCAAACAATTACAACTTGTCTCTGATGAGGAACGGAAGAGGCCGAAACCTGGTGACAATAATTAGCTCTGATGAGGTTTAAACCCTAACCCTACCCTCCAACCAAGGAACCCCCTACTTTGTCTATTGTTGCTCCCAATCCCTCAACCCTTGAAGCTTCAAATTATTTTCTTTGTTGATGGTTTTTGTTGTTGTTATTTTTTTGTCTTTATTGACATTTTTTTTCAATTTTTTTTTTTTTTTTTTTTTTTGGTGATGTTAAACTAATTTCTCTTTCGCTATACTTTCAGTGGCCACATCACCTCCCAATGGTACCGTAATAAAAAAAAAAAAACTGCTTCATTTCTCGCTTGTCAAATTTCTTTATCTTCTCTCACTCACTCACTCACTCACTCACATTCTCTCTCTCTCTCACTTTCTCTTCTTTCTCTTTCTACTTTCATTTTGTGGAATATTGTGATAATAATTCTTACAGTCTGTGTTGTTCTTGTTGATGTTATTTCCTTTTTTCTTTTCTTTTTTCCAACTGATAACCATTGTCTCACATCTCATTCTCTTTCTCTCTCTCTCTCTCTCTCTCTCTCACTCTATATTTACATCTGTATTGATCACTTAATGCGTTTATTTGCTTCTTTGATCTATAAGTATGCTACCGCAACAAATGTCTCAGTGTTTTATTTTCTTCTTCTTCTTAATGTTGTTTTTATTCTCCGACTAAAACAAAAAATATGCATGCATGTCTAAATTTTGCATGAATAATCAATCGTTTCCTCAATCAATCATTCAACAAGCTTTATTGATGTCCTGTAAATGTAACTTATAGATTATGTCCCAATAGCTTTTGATGTTTCCATTTGTTATTATTATTATTATTATTATTATTATTTCTTTTTAGACTTTTTCCTTTTCTTTTTCTTTCTCTTTTCTAAATGTCATCCATATCGAAGATGAGGAGGCTATTATCTTCTGTATCTAGTTCTCTGGCACTCATCTCTCAGTCAGTCTAATCTGGAAAATGTAAATATCTACATGTGTATGTGTGTGTGTATATATATATATATATATATATATATTCTTAAACATGTGTACATATTGTGTATACCGCCTGACTGGCCTTCGTAGGATTTTTGAGCGAGATCGTTGCCAGTGCCCCTGGACTGGCTCTTGTGTGGGTGGCACATAAAATACACCATTTTGAGCGTGGCCGTTGCCAGTACCACCTGACTGGCCTTCATGTGGGGGACACGTAAAAGCACCTACTACACTCTCTGAGTGGTTGGCGTTAGGAAGGGCATCCAGCTGTAGAAACTCTGCCAAATCAGATTGGAGCCTGGTGTTGCCATCCGGTTTCACCAGTCCTCAGTCAAATCGTCCAACCCATGCTAGCATGGAAAGCAGACGTTAAACGAACGATATATATATATACTTTTCTACTCTAGGCACAAGGCCTGAAATTTTGGGGGAAGGAGGCCAGTTGATTAGATCGACGCAGTATGCAACTGGTACTTAATTTATCAATCCCGAAAGGATGAAAGGCAAACTCGACCTCAGGAGAATTTGAACTCAGAATGTAAAGACAGATGAAATACCGCTAAGCATTTCGCCCGGTATGCTAATGTTTATATATGTATGTATATATATATCACGTGATTGATCAGACTATTGCAAACAAATATTTTTTTAGATAATGAATGTATATGGATATATATATATAGGCACAGGTGTGGCTGTGTCGTAAGAAGCTTGCTTCCCAAACACATGGTTCCGGGTTCAGTCCCACTGTGTGGCACCTTGTGCAAATGTCTTCTACTTTGGCTTGGGCTGACCCAAAGCCTTGTGAATGAATTTGGTAGACAGAAACCGAAAGGAGCTCGTTTTGTGTATGTGTTTGTTCTCCATCACCACTTGACAACTGGTGTTGGTTTGTTTCTGTCCCCATAACTTAACAGTTTCGCAACAGAGACATAAGTCCTTGGGTCAGTTTATTCAACTAAAAATTCTTCAAGGCAGTGCCCCAGCATGGCCACAGTCTAAGGAGTGAAACAAGTAAGAGATAAAAAATGAATTATTTATTAAATAACGACAAATACAAATTGCAATCAAATTCGTTAATCACAAATGTATAATTTGGACATCTTTAAAGCTGTTTTTTTTTTTCTAATAATATGATTGATTGAGATTATTTTTGACATTGTCATTGTTGTTGTTACTTCAGTCGTTAAAGGATTAAATTAACAGATTAAATTAACTCTCGTACTTATATATCAACCATTTTGCCTTTGATTCTTGATTGTTTGTTATTCGGTTTCATAATGTTTTAATCTATTGTTTTTAGCATTTCATATGTCTTCCCCACCCCCACCAACACTTCCCTATCTGTTAATCCCACCCCTCCTCTACACATACACACTTATCAATCTATCTACATAGGTGCAGGAGTGGCTATGTGGTAAGTACCTTGCTTCCCAACCACATGGTTCCAGGTTCAGTCCCACTGTGTGGCACCTTGGGCAAGTGTCTTCTACCATAGCCTCGGGCCGACCAAATGTACTGTGTCTGTGTTTGTCCTCCCACCATCGCTTGAAAACCAGTGTTGGTGTGTTTACATCCCTGTAACTTAGTGGTTCGGCAAATGAGACCGATAGAATAAGTACTTGGCTTACAAAGAATAAGTCCTGTGGTCGATTTGTTGAACTAAAGGCAATGTTCCAGCATGGCCACAGTCAAATGACTGAAACAAAACAAGAATAAAAAAATATTTGTGTATATATATATTGCCAGTGCCCCTGGACTGGCTTGTGCGGGTGGCACA
This sequence comes from Octopus bimaculoides, assembly GCF_001194135.2. Classification (NCBI taxonomy): domain Eukaryota; kingdom Metazoa; phylum Mollusca; class Cephalopoda; order Octopoda; family Octopodidae; genus Octopus; species Octopus bimaculoides. Next base: position 36,661,118 of record NC_069001.1, read on the forward strand.
TAAAAGACACCATTTCGAGCGTGGCCGTTTTCGTGCGGGTGACACGTAAAAGCACCCACTACACTCTCTGAGTGGTTGGCGTTAGGAAGGGCATCCAGCTGTAGAAACTCTGCCAAATCAGACTGGAGCCTGGTGTTGCCATCCGGTTTCACCAGTCCTCAGTCAAATCGTCCAACCCATGCTAGCATGGAAAGCGGACGTTAAACGATAAACGATGATGATATATATATCCTTCATATACATATATATATAATATAATTGTCTGTCTATCCATTTATCTGTCTACCAAACCATAAACTTGTTTCTTTCTATCTAACTCCACGTATTTTGCATCTTGGGAGGGTCATTACCCCAATAATAATAACGCACACACACACACACGGGTTCATTATCACTTCTTTAATTTTAGTCAATCGGTTAAATATCTAACCAGCTAGCTAATCGATCATTTGTTTAATGTGCTGGTTAAGCAATCAGTTGATTGCTTGTTAGTCAAAGTCCTGTCTTTTTCAATTCACAATCTCTTCAAAAACTCCACATACTTCTCTAGCAATTTTATTTAACCTCCAAACACACACACACGCACACACACACACACACACCTCTCTATTAACCCCTCCCCCATACTTTTCTAAATATCTATTACACCTCTACACACACACACTTCCCTGTATCAGCCCTACCCCCCATTTCCAGACCTTTCTCTGTCTGTTAAGCCCCCCTCCCACACACACACATACATTTCTATTAGCTCCCCTCACACACTAATCTTCTCTCTCTCTTCCCTTCTATTAGCACACTCCATCACTTCCCTCCACATATTAACACCCACAAAAAAAAAAAATTCCAATAATATCCAACATGTATTCCTCTATCCCTCATCAGTCCTTGCATGCCTAACTATATAACTATAAGCACCCCCCCCCTTTTCCACTTGTCTGCCTAAAACCTTTCTATTAGCCTCTTCCACACACTTCTCTATCTATTTCTTAGGCCTTCCCCCTCTCCTACTCCCTTCTCTATTATCACCCACACATGTCTATCCCTCTCTCTATATATTAGCCCTCACTTATTTCTATTTATTGGCCCTCACACTATCCTTTATCTGTTACCCTTAGCCCACACAGGTTTCCTTATCTATTTCATGCTCTTATCTTTCTATTTATCTAATTATCTATCTGTACCTGTCTGTCCGTCTCCATCCATCCATATGTATGTATAAACCATTGCACACACACACACACACACACACACACACAGATACACACACTGTTCTCTATGAGATAAAATACTTGGCTTTATTAGTCTACACATCTC
>NC_069001.1:36663153-36666323 GCF_001194135.2 Octopus bimaculoides
TTTTTTTTTTTTTTTTTTTTTTTTTTTTTACATTAGCATCACTTAAATTCGATGACTTTTCTAATATACTTTTTCACACTTAAATCACTGTTCCTTGTCGTTAAACTATTTCCCGAGAGTTTCTTCTTACTCATATTTCATATCAGGGTTTTTTTTTCCTCCCTCACCCCACCCTTCGGTTTACACCACCCACCTCAACCAACCTCAATAGTCTGTCTCAGTGTTATTCTTACAATCCATCCCCCTCTCCCCCATCTCTTTTTCTCCAGATGCTTCGACAAGAGTTTCTTATTGTTAACACTTGATACAGCTTTCTACTTCATTTAGACTCAAAGCGCTGTAATCTGCAGCCCATTAGGGCCTTATCTTTATGTTCTTAGCAGATTCTCATCTAGCTTGGCTATCTGCTGTGTTTCTTACAGTCTTTCAAGATAACACTTTTGATATCAAGGGCCATTACCATCTTAGCTACTAAGTTTCCAATATTTGAAGGGTGGCCCCTGGGTGGGAGCGTGGCAGTCATTAATGTTGGGTGGGTGGGCTGAATAAAAATTCCTTGTCTCCCATTATTCTGGACCCTGAATCAGAAAGAATCTTTCAGTTCACCTCCTAATGTTTCTTTAGGTTTTAGTGCCAATCATCATCATCATCATTTCAATGCCCACATTTCCATGCTTGCATGGGTTGGACAGATGTTGTTGAGGCAAATTTTCTGTCGTCTGGTGCCTTTCCTGTCACCAACCCTCACCTTTTTCCTTTTCCCCATTCATTGTCTTACATATTTCCATGGAAGATTGGAGATGAACGACACTGCTCGTGTGACAGTGATGCTCATTTACAGCCATCACATAAAGTCAAAACAAGGGTGCGTGCACATACAACCATCTCTATACAGCAGGCTTCTTTCAGTTTCTCTCTACTAATCCACTCACAGGGTCAGCCTAGGACCAAAGTAGATGACACTTGTTCAAGTGCCATGCAGTGGAACTGAACCCAAGACCATGTGGTTGGAAAGCAGTCTTAACCACACAGTCAGATCTGCACCTGTCACCACACACACACACACACACACACACACATATATATTTTGATCATCATCATCGTTTAATACCCACCTTCTATGCTGTCATGGGTGGAGCGGATTGAGAGGAGCTGGCTAGGCAGAAGCCTGCACCAGACTTCTGTGACTGTTTTGGCAGGATTTTAACAGCTGGGTGCCCTTCCTGACACCAACCACTCAGCAGAGTGGACTATATATATATATATATATATATATATATATTTATAATCACCTGTATCAACCAGACTAACAGATGTTGTTATAGTTATACATCACTTGCCTCTTCTGATGCTTTCTTTTCTGTCTTGACAAAAGTCATCTTCCCACCATCATAAAGACCTGAGTGGCCTTTTCTGTTCTCTTGGAACGTGAGGGCAAAAGTTATCTGCAAACCAGAGCCCTAGCTTCACTGCTTGCAACAAAATAGACTCCTCTAAATGGAACCCAAGAACCAGATGGTGGTGTTAAACTGAGTGAGAACAAAGTGGACCCTTAAAAAAGGTACCTAAGGATCATGTGGTGGTGTTAAACAGTGGGGACGAAATAAGCTTACCTCTCATGTAGACCACAGTGGGATGTGAACTCAGAGCATGAAGATCCCAAACAAACTGCACAAGGCATCCTATCCAATGTTCCAACAGTTCTTTTATCAGTCTAAATGGCAACCAATTTATCTAGAAAAAATAGACTCTTTTATTTTCCCCAGACCTCTTTCATTTTACGAAATCCCTGTAACTTATGATTAAAAAACACTGGAAACGGAATCTTTTTTAGGAAACAGAAGAGACCGTTAGTTGATAACTTAATCCACCAGCAGCATCATTATTATTATTATTATTATTATTATTATTATTTGTTGTGTCTGTTATGCCATTATACTTTTCATTGAGTAACTGAGGAACTCTGAGAGTTGGTTTCGTTTCATTTATTACTTTTTTTTTTTGTATTTTTAAACAGAATCAAATTTCTCTAGATTGTCACTTAACCTTTTTACGGTGGAATTTCTTCTTTAATTACTTCTCCAAAGACATACATACATACATCTCTTTCTAACCTCCTGTCTATATAATATACACCCTGTTAGCTGGTTTTTGTTTTCATTTTAACACACATACATACATACATACAAATAGTTGTGTGTGTAGATATATGTGTATGTGTATATATGTATAACTATATATGTATAAATGTATATATAAATTTGTGTGTGTATATATATATATATATATATATAGATGTATGTGTATGAATGTATATATATGTATGTATATATATGTATGTATATGTATGTATGTGTATATATATATATATATATATATATATATATATATGTGTGTGTATGTATGTATGTATGTATATATAAATGTGTGTGTGTGTGTGTGTGTGTGTATATATATATATATATATATACACACACGTATGTATGTATGCATATATAAATATATGTATATATATATATGCATGTGTGTGTGTGTGTATGTATATATATGTGTGTGTGTGTGTGTGTGTATATACGTCTCTCTCTAATTGCATGCTGTCAATATCAATCTTCTCCTGTGTCTGAAGGAGATCTTAATCAACATTCATCTTAGCAACAACTTCTCTAAACTTAACTTCTATGTTTACATAAAGTGGAGAGAAGGGCCACCACCACCACCCCTTACTCCACCTCCACCTAACTACCCTCTCACCGCCTCCCCCCACCCTCCTTCCAGACTTCTTTTCTTCTTAAACCACTGTCGGTTCTCAGCTGTGGCCCTTGTGGCCCTCGATGGTCTCCCCTCTATAAATATCTTTTATCTTTTGCTTGTTTCAGTCATTTGGCTGTGGCCATGCTGGAGCACTGCCTTGGAAAATGTTTAATCAAAAAATCGACCCCAGGAATTTTTTTTTTTTTAAGCCTAGTACTTATTTTATCAGTCTCCTTTGCTGAGCCGCTTAGTTACTGGTACATAAATAAACACGCCAACACCGGTTGTCATTCAGTGATGGGAGACAAGTTGAGATACATAAAGACATATACACATAGATATCTACATATATATATATGAGCGGCTTCTTTCAGTTTCCACCTACTAAATCCACTCACAAGGCTTTGGTCAACCCTTGC
>NC_069001.1:36666955-36678374 GCF_001194135.2 Octopus bimaculoides
CTCTGCTCTGTGTGTGTGTGTATATATATATATATATATATATATATATATGTTTGTGTGTGTGTTTGTATTTACACATATGTATACATGTATATACATAGGTATAAATATATACTTTATATATATATATACACACATACACACATGTGTATACATGTATATACATAAATATATATATATATATAGTGTTGTTTTCCTTTTTTACCGCTATTTTTACTTTCAACATCTGTTTTCACTTGTTTCCTCTTGTATCACAAACTAAATATATATTTTATTCACGCTTCAGTCTGTTGTAGGAACTACATTAGCAATACCTCTATTATTATTATTATTGTTGTTGCTACTGTTGTTGTTTTTGCAGACAAAACCAGCAGACATGTAATCATGTAACACTTTCATACATATAAAATATCTGTCACGTACTGTTTGTGTTTGAAAACATACAACCTTTTCGTTCATTCTGTTTTACTTTACATGTCATTATATATATATGTGTGTATATATATATATATATAGAGAGAGAGAGAGAGAGACGCAGACGTGGCTGTGTGGTAAGAAGCTTGCTTACCATCCACATGGTTTGGAGTTCAGTCCCACTGCATGGTACCTTAGGCAAGTGTCTTCTACTATAGCCTTGCGCTGACCAAAGCCTTGTCAGTGGATTTGGTAAACGGAAACTGAAAGAAGCCCGTCGTATATATGTATATATATATATATATATATATATAGATGCGTGTGTTTGTGTTGAAGAGCGTATGCTCGAAATATAAAAGACTTTTTCACTTTCCTAAGCATCAAAGTAATACCCCTGTCTGTTGTTCATACACCTGTTTTCATCTTTTGTTTTTCTATAAATTTCAACTATATAGGTAGATAGATATAGATAGATAGCTTATTTTTACCTCTCTTTGTGTTAGAGCAAAAATAGTTCCTCACCTCTTCCCCCTTATATTTACATAAGGTTTTGATCTAATTTATTATTAATATTATCATTATTATTATTATTCATCTTTTCAAGGAAATGTAAATTCTTCAATGTATATTTTTCAATGTATTTTCAGCCATTTTAGTTTGTTGATCAGTTTATACTTTCATGTCAAACGTTTATTAAATAATCGTTCATGTGCCACTTCTATAGAACTTCATCAACTAGGTTTGTGTGTGTGTGTGTATTATGCACACACACACGCACACACACATGCATATTTATTCAAAGATGAAGTTTCACCTTGTTTTCTACTTAGAGTTTCCTGTTATGATTTTGTTTCTCAAAGGAAACTTCCACCATGTTTGTAAAGCCAAACATGCTAGTGTGGGGGGGGGGGGATCCCCACTCCCACCCTGCTCCTACCGTCTGACAACCAGTGTTGGTTTGTTCACATCCCCATAAATTAGCAGCTCGGTAAAAGAGACTGGCGAAATAAGTCCTGGGGGTTAAACTGTTCATTCAACTTAAAGCCTTTCAAGGTGATGCCCCAGCATGGCCACAGTCAAGTAACAGAAACAAGTAAAAAATAGAAGATTCAATTATATATATAAACCAATTTATAATGTCTGTTATGAACCATTCTCACCACCTCCATTGGTTCAATTCTGCATAAAGATGGTGTTGTTTTAACTCCGGGTCTTTTGTCATCCGCTGCACATATGATCAAAAAATTATTCCCACCATGACAAGCCTGTCTTTATCCAGACTCAAAACACCCTTCTTCGGTACTTGTTGGGTATCTCACCCCCATTAAAAAATTGGATTACCTCCCCACTAAAAAATCGAGTTCATGTGGCAACAAGAGATTGAACTAAAACAGATCCTTTTGATTCAACACTTCAACACAGTTGACATTTGGCCCCCTCAATAGGCAGGGTAGGATTTGTTATGAAAATGTTATCAGATTCAATTAAGATGTTTAATATTTTCAGTTTTCTTGTTTATTAATTTTTCTTTCTTTCTTTTTTTTTTGAGGGTTAAACCATTTTTATATAAATAAAATTCGTTTTGCTAACTGACAGATGTCAGTCCACGTTTTAATGGGGGTGAGATAACCAAAAAGTACCCCTTCTTTCTCTGACGTAGTAAGATAGGATTCGAAGGTGGGGTAGGGGTTGACTGCTATTTCTAGTAGGCAGGGTGACCCCTGTGAAGTTATCTTCATTAATCCACTTTACTACGATCAGAAGCCATTCCCACCGTAAGCCTGACACTTATCCAGGCACTAAATACCCTTCTTCTTCTAATGTGGTAAGATGTGATTTCAAGGAAGAGAGGCAAGGTTGACTTCTCTTTCTAGCAAGCAGGGTGACCCCTGTGAAGGTATCTTCATTAGTTTGTTCATTGTAGGTGTTGTAGAATTAGGTCAAACGGTCTCTCCTTTCTTTATCCAAACAAACTTACATGCCAACATCAAACTTACACCACCTCCCCTCGCTGTTATCTTCTTCACCATTCCACTCAGTAGCTTACCGTTTCTTCATTTATTGCTCCATCAGGAATTAGTTCAACGTATACATATATATATATAAATACCAGGTTTTTATATTAGAGTCTTTCCCCTTCTCTGTCTTGCCCCTCACACCATTACTCCTCCTTTCTCTTTAGCTGTTATTACCATTGCCATGTTACAATGTTTATAAACCAAACTTGACTGGGGTTTCAAATGGCTAGTTAGCCATGCCTCACTCCCTGTCCCTCCCCGGCTCAAACACCTCCTGTAACATAAGAACTGATGTACAAGATTTGGTACAAGCAGGGCCTGGAGGCAAGGCTTCCTTTCTCCCTCTCTCTCCCTCTCCCTCTCTCTATGCACCACCTACATACACACACACATGTACATACATCATTATCATCATCAATTTATTGTCCACTTTGTCACACTTGAATGGGTCACACAGAATTCACTGAGACAGCCCAATAGCTAGACATGTCTTTCATGGTAACAAAATGGTTAAATAGAAATTGTTAAGTGGATCCTTGTCTGCCTTTTACAGAATGGCAAACATTTGAACCAGACCATCTGGATCCCTACATCCCAACTTATAATTTTGCTAACCCTTTAGCATTTAAACTGGCCATGTCCAACTAAAATATTCTGTTTTATGTAGAAAGTAGCCAGATCTTGACTCCCATACCAACCCTACTATGTCATTCTAAAAATTAACAGTTACATCATCGAACACATTAAAGAACACATTAAAGCCCAGATGTGTGGCAACTGACTTGGCAGACATCCACAAGATCATTCACCATCTTTCCAGCAACAGCCATGGGCACCTTTTTGAATTCCACTCATGGACATGCTTACATGATCAAAAAACAGCATAGCACCCATGGCTTTCAGAAACCTGTTTCCATGCTCAGAACTGCTGAAGTATAGAATAAACTGCCCACATCAATTCTTAGCTGCCAAGACACTCCATTCTTCAAAGCTTCCATGCTTTCTGAAATTCACAAACAGTACACCTAATGCCGTTTTGTTTTGTTGTTGTTGTTGTAGTGCACTTAAGCACTGTATACAACAATTTCATTATATTATATATTTATATTATAATGCATGATTAATTAAAAACAATATGAATAAATTAGCATTACTTTTTGACAGAATAATGTGAATGCTAAAATGTTCACCCTTTTAATGCTGGCCTGTCCGTGACTGCTCATTGCCTCTATGATACAAACTTTCTGTTTTAAAACAATATAGTTTAAAACTTAACATCAAATTTTCATGTTATATTCCTTGCACCAGCTTCAAAAACAATAAAGTCAGTTTTCAAACTTCTTCATTATTTTCAAAATTAATTGAAACAAAAGCCGTGTACTTCATCAGAAATATGATTACAAAACGGTTAAGTTAGAGTTATTAAATGAATCCTTCTGTCTTTTACAGAATGGCAAACATTCTAGTTCCCTGCCTGCCAACTTCTTAACACTTTAGATTCCAATCCCCGTGATACAGCCCCTGGTTCTGTTATACAAATTCCTTGTTTTAAAATTATCTAAATTAAACCTGTCCATCAAAATTTCCTGTTAATTTATGTTCCAATCACCAAGTTAATATTAACAAAGTTACTTTATTAAATTCTTCATTATTTTCAAAACTGATTGAAACAGTGAATTACAACAGAAATACAGTAACAAAAGGGTTAAGTGAATGCTTCTCTGCCTTTTACAGAATGGCAAATATTTGAACAAGTCCTTCTCATTCCCTATCTTCCAACTTACAAGCTTCTTAAGAATTTCCCCAAGAACATACGCCAAAAAACAAGGGATAAAGAAACACAGCAGCAGCAACTAAATAACACTCAACATTTGTTGTTGATTAGAAAATAAATAACGAAATAAGAATATAAAAGAAATCAGCCATTACTGAAGGCTATTGAACAGACTCTGCCCAGCTTCTCTGCAGACATCTCTTTGAGTTGTTCAGTTAAGCTATTTCTGTGTAAATAAATTTCTATTTTGATTTTTATAGTCCTGTTTATCTAATGGAGCATGTGAGAATATATTTATCTCTTATCCCTTGCATAATTCTCCTCGTCTGCAAACTATGATACAGAGGCAATGTGTGTATATATGTATATGTGTATTTTATATATATATATGTACATGTGTATACACATATACATATATATACATATTGGGAGACATGTATTTTACTTTTGGCACACACATCATCATCATCATTGTTTAACGTCCGTTTTCCATGCTGGCATGGGTTGGACAGGTTTGACTGAGGGCCTGGCAAGCCAGGAGGTTGCACCAGGCTCCAATCTGATCTGGCAATGTTTCTACAGCTGGATGCCCTTCCTAACACCAACCACTCCAGGAGTGTAGTGGGTGCTTTTTATGTGCCACCAGGTATGTGTGTTTATCCCCCACCACCACTTGACAACCAGTGTCAGTGGGTTTCTGTCCCCCATAACTTAACAGTTTGACAAAAAGGATTGATAAAATAAGTAGTAGACATTAAAAAAATTAAGTACCAGGGTTGATTGCATTCAACTAAAAGTTATTCAAGGTGGTACTCCAGCATGGCCACAGTGAAAGACAGTGATACTTCATTCTTGTTAAATCCTCACAATTGCAAGATGGCAGTCCATGTCATGACAGATCTTGCACATTGGGTTTGAAATTCTCTCTTTGGAGTTGTTTCTGCTATTGGAGCATTCCCAGAAGGTGAGGCAGGAATGTTGTGTGTTTGTGAAAGTGAAAATGAAAAACATGCGCATGTGTGTGTGTGTGTATAATGTTTATACATGTATATGTGTATGTCTATGTATGTATGTATATGTTTTTGTATGTGTGCACATATATGAAGTTATACAGCTGCAGCTCTTGTGCTGAAAGCAGTTAAAAGAATATAGATAGATATACATATACACAACCATGTGTGTGTGTGTATATATATATATATATATATATATATATATATATATATATATACATATACACACACACACACACATATATACATACATGTGTATGTATATATGTATATTTCTCCAGAGGCACCATCTTAAAGATTGGTTTCTGCCAAAAAGATTTATAACTCCATCATCAACACTACCACCACCACCACCATCTCTCCTATTCTGTCCCCTCCCCCAAAAAAGAAAAAAACACTTTATCTTTAAAGATATTCTGTTATCTTGAAAGATAATTTTCTGTGTTTGTTTAAAAAAAAAAAAATTTTATGTTAAAAAGATGAACATTCTTACATGCAATGAAAGAAAATGAACTGGTATGTTTCACATTTGACACTCTTAATACGAACCCAACCAAGATCACCTCTACTTATATGATACAAACTTCCTCTTTTCAAAGTGGTCTAAATTAAAACCATCCATTAAAATTCTATGTTAATTTCTGTTCGAAACACCTGTTTAATTAATGAGAAAGTTGTTTTAATAAGTTCCTCATTATTTTCAAAATTAATTGAAACAAAAGATGTGTATTTCAACAGAAAGATGATAACAAAATGGTTAAGTTAGAGATGCAGAATGGCAAACATTTGAACCAGATCTTCTGGTTCCTTACCTGCTAACTTAGCCCTTTGGATACCAACCTGCCTGAGACTGCTCCTAGTTATATGATACAAGCTTCCTGTTTTAAACTGATAGAAATTAGAACCTTCCACTAAAATTCCATGTTAATTTATCTTCTAAACACCTGCTTAGTAAAGAGAAAGTTGTTTCACTAAATTCTTCATTATTTTCAAAATTATTTCAGACAAAGGCAGTGGATTTCAACAGAAATATAACGAAAGGGTTAATTAAGAGTTGTTCAGTGGATCCTTCTCTGTCTTTTACAAAATGGCAAACATTTAAACCAGAGCTTCTGGTTTCCTGCCTACCAACTTACAAGCTGAATAACTCTTTTAGTACCAACCTATCTGGTTCTATGATAGAGATATCTTGTTTTAAAGTGATCTGAATTAAAACCGTCCATGTTAATTTTTGTTCCAAATGAAATAAAGTGTCTTGCTCAAGGACACAATGCACTACCATCTTACAATCTTGAGCCAAATACCCCTAACCACTAAGCCACATGCTTTCACTGAAGCATGTAAGACACATTGTAAAGAGAAACACATACGGTAGAAAGCAGCTTCATTTTGCTTCATGTTCTTGTGACATGGCCCACCTTCACCTCTATGTAAAACGTTGCCCAGAGTAAAAAAAGCTTATTCAGATATCCTGACACTTCCCTTGTGGCATGAAAAAATTATGATGATGTTAATCATAATAATAATAATGATGATCTTGATAATTTTGGGCTGCTTACAATACCATACTGATTAAGTTATCTTATCAGCAGAGATTCTCTTCTTGAAATTGATTTGGTAAATTAATACCGAAATTATTTTGCTCGTTATCAGCAAGTATTATTAGTGATAATATTACACCATCACATGCACATGTGTGTGTTTATATATATGTTCGTAGGTATGTGAATGTGTATATATATATATATATTTATGTATATGTATATATATTAATATCTCCTTAAAACTATCGTTATCAGCGTATGGGATTACTGACAGCAAGGGGATGATAGGGACAGGTTCGCTCCAAACCTTGTTGTTTATTTTATCTTTAACTTTTCCAATGCCAAATTCAGTGCAGTTGAAAAATAAGCTTTCGTATCAAGCTGTGAGCCTCTATTTTTGGAGAGTAGAAATGGTGATGCTGGTGCTGGTGCTGGTGCATACAGACACAGAGCTTACTGACTCTTCTCAGTATTTCTAACACATTATTTGTGCAGATATACTCACAACATTGCTCCAAAATAACAGCAGCTGATTTCATAATTTTGCATCTTTTAGCTTTTCTTAAGGTGTTGTCTGAAGATTTACTTTGCTTATTGTCTTTTCTGTGGGGCTCAATTAAAAATATGGACCAATCCAGGGACAGTGGTTTAGCAAAATTGTTAAAGGGATCAACCCTTTAGATAGTCCCATCGACCCACAGAGATTGATATCAACCCCTGGTTTTGTCAAATGAATCCACCCCTGTATTATTTTTAAGCCTGATACTTATTCTAGCAGTCACTTTTTGCCAAACCACTAAGTTACAGGGACATAAACACACCAACATTGGTTGTCAGATGGTGGTGGTGGGTGTCAAAGACACACGCACGTGTGTATGTGTATATATATGTAACTGTAAGTCATCTAAGAGTCCATAAAAAAATGTACTCATATATCTGTCAAAAGAGTGGGTATATTATCCGAAGTGTACACTCTTAACTCAATCCCCTCCTCGTTTCGTTTCATCTTTTTTACAGCAACTTCAAACCAGATGTGTCTATTCAGCTCAGTTGCCATATTTTATTCCATATCGGCTACCTCTGATGAGCACAGGGTTACATAATCGGATTGTTACCTAACACTCCATTGAATCGCTAGCATGAAACTGATTGGTAAGATCGGCAGTAATGGATATATAATACTGTACACTTCAGATAATACATATATATATATATGATGGGTTTCTTTCTGTTTCTGTCTACCAAATCAACTCACAAGGCTTTGGTCAGCCCAAGATGCCATGCAGTGGGACTGAACCCAGAACCATGTGGTTGGGAAGCAAGCTTCTTACCACACAGCCCTGTCTGCACCCCATCCTTTGTTATTTTGGAGGAGCAACGGTAAGAATATTCATGCAGATTATGTGTTGGAAATGCTGTAATCTCAAAACCTCATACTCCATACAGCCATGATACACGGCAAGGAAAATAAATGTATAAGGGGCTATGGAAGAAGAGGGATCAGGAAGGAGTTTCTGGGTGGAGGTCGGGGAGTTGAATAAGCCAAGGAAAAACAAAGGATCAAGTACTTTATAACCACCTCCAGGTGTTGAGTATATCAAAACGAAGAAAGTCCCTCCCCCCGCCAACACCACCACCACCGCTACCATCACCTTCTCCACCTTCAGCACCTACAGCATCTTCACTTAATAGCTTAAGCCATTTCTCTCTCTTCTTGCCCCCACCCCACCATTTGTATTGGGGGGTGGAGAATAACAACATAAAAAAAGAGCTATTGGTGAAGGGGCTAATAGCTGTTAGCCTTTTTGTTTTTGTATTTATGCAGTGTTTTGTTTTCTTGTTTTGTCTTTTTCTGAGGAATTATTATGCTCAATAACCTGGAGGGGAACACACACGTGTGTCTGGTGTCTTGTGTAATGTATAGAGCATTACAAAAGAGATTACGCTTGTTCTAATATTACTCAGGCACCAAGCTAATGCTTTTAGAATGGTATTATATATAGTCTTTTACATGTTTCAGTCATTTGAGTGTGGCCATGCTGGAGCACTGCCTTTAGTTGAACAAATTGAATCTAGGACTTATTCTTTGTAAGCTTAGTACTTATTCTATCGGTCTGTTTTGCTGAGCCGCTAAGTTATAGGGACATAAACTCACCAGCATTGATTGTCAAACGATGGTCAGGGGACAAACACAGACACACAAGCACACACACACAACATATATATGACAGGCTTCTTTCAGTTTTCATTACCAAATCCATTCAGAAGGCTTTGGATGGCTCGAGGCTAAAGTAGAAGACACTTGCTCAAAGTGCCACACAGTGGGACTGAACCTGGAGCCATGTGGTCGGTAAGCAAGCTACTTACCACACAGCCATGCCTGCACCTATATATATGTGTGTGTGTGTGGTTATTAGGAAGGGCATCCAGACAGAAATCAAGCCAAACCAAACAGTGGAGTCTGCTGAAGCTCTCTGGCTGACCAACATGGAAAATGTGTGTCAAATGAGAGTGATGATGATGATGATTACTCCCTGCAATGGCCTTCCATCCGTTGTATATATTTTTAAATCTACAAGGATTACGGGTTTATAATAATTGCTTTTGATTCAGTCAGTATCATTGGTCCTCAGTACATGGATGGTACCTTATTTCGTTGACCTCCCTGGAAGGGTGACTGGCAATGAAATCTCAGTGATATTTGAACATAGAATGTGAAGAGCCAGAATAAATATTTCTTTGCATTTCGTCTGATGCTCTACTGATTCTGCCAGCTCCCCCACCCCTTGACAAATGTGAATAATAAATACATTTGTCTTTTTTTTGTATTCTTCTCTTTGATTTTTGATTTGATCTATTTCTGAATCAATTTATTGATTTCTCTTTCAACAAATTTATTTTCTCAATATTTAACCTTAATTAAGAAAGACAAATATTTTATTTTTCATTTCTCACACACCCCCCCCTCCTCTATATATGTCCTCTTTCTCATATTGTTTTTCTTAATCTGCTAAGTGAATTTAATGTCCTGTTCTGTTGTTGTTGTTGTTGTTGTTGTTGTCCCAATCTGATCAGTCAATTTTATTTATTTGCAAACCAATTTAACTTTTTCCTTCAATATTTGACCTTAAGTAAAAACACTCAAACAATGATAAATAAATAAATAAACATCAAAGCTTTATTTTATTATTGTTTTTCTTAACCACGCCTCTGTCTTTGTATTTTTCAGGATTCGGAACTCAACGAATTAAGAGCGACAATTGAGGCCTTAAAGCGACAGAGCGGACTTAACAATCCCGATTCAACAATCAGTCCGAATATTGGACGTAGACATACTTCTCCTGCTGCTGGAGGTAAGGTCACTCCATGACTGTTAGATGGACGTTTTCAATTCCCTAACATTTGTCTTCTAAATTTGTCCAGTACACTCTGTAAAGTGGTTGGCATTAGGAATGGCAGAGATTTTATGGCTGGATGCCCTCCCTAACACCAACCACTCCGCAGAGTGGACTCAGTGCTTTTTATGTGGCACTAGCACAGGTAAGGTTAGTTTTGGCAGGATTTTTACGACTGGATGCCCTTCCAAATGCCAACCACATTACAGTGTGGACTGGATGCTTTTAACATGGCACCAGCACTAGCAGGGTAAACAAGGCATGTCATGTATCTATTAGAAGAAACAGCCCAGTTACTTTCTCTAACATTCCAACCACACAAGTAAATGTGTGATGAACAAAATGGGAATTTTGAAAGAATATTTATGAAACTAGTTTATAAACATTGAATGGCCATGGAAATCCACCGGAATAAAACAGTGACCAAAGGGGTCCATACGTTAAAAAAATGGTTGAGAATCAGTGAGTTAAAGGATTAGCCATATCTGTTGCTGACCCCTAAAAAAAAATTTTATAATAAAATCAGCTAATTTTTTATTTCTTTCAGGATCAGAAGCTCGTATAATTCGGCAAATGTCCTCAGACAGCATGTCCAGTATCAACAGTTTGTCTAGTGCTTGCAGTGCTGCCAGCCAGCAGTCTGCTGCCACAGATGGTGACATCGGCAAGAAAAAGAACAAAAAGAAGGGCTGGGTAAATATTTTGGCTCTCTCCTTTCTTTTTACCTTTTCACATTATCACTCTGTCTCTCTTACACAAAAAGACCTACTCACAAACTATATATACGTCTGTATGTATGTATATATATGTACACACACACACATATACATATTGATTCTGTTATTGGTTTCAGCCAGTAGATGTGGCCATACTAGGGCACTGTCATGAACACTAATGCTCATTTATTTTAGAAACCTTTCCTGATTCTTTCTCCAGAATTGGTCCTGGAGAATTCGTCACTCAAACAGAACTGCTCTCCTTCCTATTTCTTGTCATATATCTACACACACACACACACACACGTTTTTCCATTGTGTTTGTTCTCTCTTTCTTTCACTCATTCCTTCTTTCTTTCTTTCTTTCTATTTCAGCTGCGTAGTTCATTCAGTAAAGCCTTCTCTCGCAAAAAGAATAAACATGGATCTATGTCAGACGTGGAACCAGATACCACTAGTCTAAGATCTAATTGTTCTGCTCCAAATTCTCCTCTTTTACAACTTTCACATCTCAATGGCCCTGGATCTATCAAGGGGTCACATTC
>NC_069001.1:36678883-36679964 GCF_001194135.2 Octopus bimaculoides
CTTGTTTTAAAATTATCTTAATTAAAACCTTCCTTTATAATTTCAAAACACCTTAATAATAAAGAAGTCATTTTACTAAATTTTCCACTGTTTTCAAAATGAATTGAAACAACAACAGTTTATTTCAACAGAACTATAACAAAAGAGTTTTTTTTTTTTTTTAATTTAAGAAATACACAAAAATAGCACATACAAGCTTTTGTACGCACACACACACACACACACACACACACACTCACGGTCAGACCTGCAGTTCCAATCAGGAGTCAAACTATACAGAAATTAATCAATATGTTATCAGCCCTGATCAAACGAATCTATGATCAAATGCATTCAGCCATGATTGTCCACCCCCGCCCCTTTTTTCAGACCTAGTGTATCTTGGAGTACATTCTGCAATATACTCTCTCCTCGTTTTTGGATAGGAGCCAAATGCCCTAACCACTGAGCCACGCATCTTCATATATATATATATATCACCATCATCATCATTTATTGTCTGCTTTCCATGCTAGCATGGGTTGGACGGTTTGACTGAAGGCTGGCAAGCTAGGAGACTGCACCAGGCTCTAATCTGATCTGGCAAAGTGATATTTATATATGTGTGTGTGTGTGCACAGATGCACACACATATACATATACTTTCCTATTAACTATTGCCACACCAAACAGGCAAGTACTGGGGTCAATCTAATCGACTATTCCCCTCTGCACAAATTTCAGGCCTTGTGCCTATAGCAGAAAGGATTATTATTCTTATTTATTTATTTATTTATTGCCCATAGAGGGCTAAACATAGAGGGAACAAACAAGGACAGACAAAGGGATTAAGTCGATTACATCAACTCCAGTGCATAACTGGTACTTATTTAATCGACCCTAAAAGGATGAAAGGCAACCTTGGCAGAATTTGAACTCAGAACGTAACAGCAGATGAAATACCGCTAAACATTATTATTATTATTATTATTATTAAGGTGGTGAGCTGGCAGAATCGTTTGCACGCTAGGTGAAATGCGGTATTTCTGCCGCTATATTCTGAGTTCAAATTCCACCGAGGTCAACTTTGCCTTTCATCCTT
>NC_069001.1:36680064-36683081 GCF_001194135.2 Octopus bimaculoides
ATAGATAGATAGATAGATAGATAGATAGATAGATAGATAGATAGAGGAGACCTATTGTTGGCGTGTGGTCTGTGTGTAGTCTTGTTGCTAGTTTTCGGGTTAGTGGGCTAAGTGAGCACTTTCGGATCTATAATTTCTTCATCAGAATTTACATTTTGTATGGTTGTTACTGCAGGCGTTGATTAGAAGCTGCATTAGTTAGAAGTTCCGGAGGCTGTAAATAAATTTCCAACTGCCAAATTCGTTCCGGCGGTTGAGGCTGGGCGCCTTCTTCCTGATGAAATGAGCCGCCTTTATTCAGAGGTTGACTGCATCTGTTCCCCTGGCCAATATCCGAGTGAAGAATTCTCCATCGCAGTGCTTGTGGTGTTGGAATATGGCGCTGGGTGTTGTGGCCTTGTGAAGATGTTCTTTCACTCTGACATGGGACTGTCGTTTGGTCGATCCAATATATTTATCTCTCCAAGTACAGGTCACTTCATGTATTACATTTGTCTGAAAACATAGCCTGGTACTGTTCGCTGGTTGTCTGGCCCTGATGGTGCATTAGTTCTAACAGGATGTGTTCCGTATGTTGTTGTGGAAGAGATGTTATCTTAGGGTGTGACCTCGCCTCGTGATTCTGAGAGGGAGGCCAGACTTTCTGACGACGTTCCTCAGTTGGTCTTCAACCTTTTTTCGATAGTACAGAAGGTTGATATATGTCCATCTAATCTCTCTCTCTCTCTCTCTCTCTCTCTCTCTCTGAACCTGAGTCTGTATCCTCTACAGTACAGCATCCTGATGAAATTTTTCTTCACGTCGTCTTTTACATCAGCCTCGTCGCATCTATTTATGCGGTGGTTGAGCTCATTAAGGGCTACACTATGTTTCAATGTCTATGGGTATGCCGAATCCGAATGGAGGAAGTTGTCTTTCTTCGCCCCTTTCTCGAAGAAGAGGTTTGTGGCATGTCCCGATGTGAAGGATACGTTGAAGTCTAAGAGGCTCAGCGACTCATTTGCGGTTGAGTGTTCAATGTCGAATTGGATGTTGTGGAGTAGGTTGTTAAAGACATTATGGATCTTGATCGCCTCATCCCTGGATTTGGTTAAGACGAAGGCATCATCGATGTATCTCCGGTATAGGGTGATGTGTCGTCCTGCGTGGAGTGCTTGGCGCTTCAGTTAGTCCAGGGTAAAGGCGGCCAGGATACCACTGAGTTTGGATCCCATTTGGAGGTTGCTGTGTTGTCAGTATGTGGTGTTTTTATACTGGAAGTATGTGCTAGCAGTGCAGAAATCCAGGATGAATTTGAGGCCTGCTGGTGGAAAGTCAGTGGCCAGCTTGTGGTTTCACTCTAGTCGCTCTTGGATTTCTAGTATAGCCTCAGCCGATGGTATGCTGGTATACATAGACTGTATGTCTAGGCTGAAGGGGTAGTTGTTGTCCGAGACGGTTCTGGGCGGAAGCTTACGTAGTAGCTCGATGAGTTGCCAGCTGTCCTCAAGGTGTGCTGGTATGTGTGCCAACAGTGACTTGAGGAGCCCTTCTACAATTCATTCCATCTTCCGAAGTGGGGCGTACTTCGAGTTGCCCCAGGTCGTTGGTTTCCTCGTGTGTTTTTATTTGGCAATAGAACAGCGAAAAAAAAAACTTTCCGGGTTTTCTCAAACGAGTATTACCAAAGACCTCCTCACGGTTCACTGTTTATATAAATATATTTATATTAATACCTCAGTTTCTCATCATCTTCAAGATGATTTTTATTTATTTATCTTTAATTTTTTTGAATATTTCTTAAATATTTTCTCTTTACGTTTTTCGTTTTTCATTCTTCATTCTTCATTTTTCAGTTTCCCAATTTTTCATTTTGTCGGTTCTCCACAGTTTTCTCTTCATTGCTCTATTCTACCATCTTTCCCCCTTAGCTCTTAGTTTCCCCATCGATAAACCGCTACACTCCTCCCCCAGGTATCACCTCCTTCTACCTGTTCATTCTTTCCGCCTAACTCAACTTTACTTCTCTTAGCATAGTACCCCCTCTCACCATCCTACTACGGCGTCACCCTGTCACGCCTCTCTGTACTAGACCACAACCGTGTGGCCTGAAATACACCAATATCTTTTAGCTTCTATAACGTTTTTCATGCTCTTGCAAAAATGGTATGGTGTGAAGATAAATAGCAACCACAACTCATAGATTATTTTGGAGGTCACAAGTCTTGTCCGATACTTGCAATACAGTGGATTCAAAGTGACAATATCAAATCACGAAAGCATTAAATCCATCTCTGCAACAAAGAATGTTAACAAATGGGTGAACAGTAAGAAACTGAGCTCAAATCACTGAATTAATGCTGCTAGCCATTACACAATAATAGAACTTTTTATTGTTAATAAATAAGCGGTGAGCTGGCAGAATCGTTAGAACCGCCGGACAAAATATTTAGCAGCATTTCCACCGGCTTAACGTTCTGAGCTCGAATTCTGCCGTGGTCGACTTTGCCTCTCATTCTATTGGAGTTGATAAAATCATGTACCAGTTGAGTTGTTGGATCGATGTAATTGACTAAACCACCATCAATTTAATTTAGGCTCTTTACGTTCTGAGTTCAAGTTTCGATGCGGTTATCTGCGTCATTCATCCCACAGAGGTTGACAAAATAATATGCAGTCAAGTACTTGGGTCGTCTATATCTACTATATACTCGACCCAATTTTTTCTTTTTTTTTATCAAGCAAATATTAGAAGTCAGGAATTAAGGAGGTGTACTTGCCAGGCAACCAATTTAATTTAAGACAGTGTGTTGAAACTAATTCCACGATTGCAGCGTGGAAGGCACGTGTTAGCCATTCAGAAACACAGCGATGACTTCAGTTAAACATTTACTGTTTGTATCGTGGTATCAAAAGTTCTCTCACTCGAAACTGCGACCCTGTCACTGACAATGTTACGCTGCACCTAATCATATCCAGAATTTTGCAACCATATATATATATATATATATATATATACATATATATATACATATATA
>NC_069001.1:36683757-36684557 GCF_001194135.2 Octopus bimaculoides
GATCGACCACACAATATACATCGCTGGTCACAATGACTTTTTGCATCGTCTTAGCTTTCGAATAATGCCACTTCGCTGGATAGGCAAGTAGGCCAACGTTCCTCCCGATCAAAAGGCTACTTTGTTATGGGGCTACCAATTTACAGCTAGGTGGACAGGATCAAAGTGAAATGAAGGATTTTTACTTAAGAACACAACGCGCCGCCCGATCCGGGAATTGAACCCACGATTTAGCAATCGTAAGTGCAGCCCCCTAACAACTAGGCGGCCACAGAAGCCCACAACTCTGATGCAGTGTTGATTAATGAGTAGTTCGCTGTTTCGAGTGACGACATTTTAGTATCATATTGCATACAACAAATCTTTATGTGAAGCTAACAGCCTGTGTTTCTTTTTGGTTACACTTGCCTTCTACGCTACAGTGGTTTCAGAAGTCAATATTACAATTGAATATTTTCTCGACACTAAGTTTATTGATTTCCATACGAAGTCAAAAACTTCACTCACATTCTTGGGGGTTTCAAAATTCCTCAAAAATGTAATTCATTTCTTTTTTTTTTTTTTTATTATTATCATTTTAACATTTTCTTTTCTTTTGCGTTTCACTTTCTTTCAGATAGGAACGTGCGTAAGAATGTATGTATGAATGTATGCACAGTACGTACAGTATATATATATATATATATATATGTATAACTGCATGTATGTAAGTATGCATATATATATATATATATATATACATATATATACATGCATCGTTAGATTGATAGATATAGTCTCATACATACGTATACACCTAT
>NC_069001.1:36685216-36694620 GCF_001194135.2 Octopus bimaculoides
ATATATATATATATATATATATGTATGTATATATATATGTATATATATATGTATGTATGTATGTATGTATGTATGTATGTATGTATGTATGCATGTATGTATGTATGTATGTATGCCCATGCTTGTGTGTATGTGTCTGTGTTTGTGCTTATACTAATGTCTATGCAAGCTTATATGTACAGAGAGGGAGAGAAGGAAAGAGAGAAATATTAAAGGTCCTAGTGGGTTTCAGTGTTTCCCTTGTTTTGTTTTGTTTTTTTCATAAGACTCTACAATTGGTTCAAAGTAATATATGATAATAATAATAATAATAGTAATAATGATAATAATAATAATAATAATAATAATAGTAATAATAATAATAATAATAATAATAATAATAATAATAATAATAATAATGATAAT
This sequence comes from Octopus bimaculoides, assembly GCF_001194135.2. Lineage (NCBI taxonomy): Eukaryota > Metazoa > Mollusca > Cephalopoda > Octopoda > Octopodidae > Octopus > Octopus bimaculoides. Next base: position 36,685,622 of record NC_069001.1, read on the forward strand.
AATAATAATAATAATAATAATAGTAGTAGTAAGTAGTAGTAGTAGTAGATTATTTTGTTGTTCTTGTTTGTTTCGTGTTATTAAGTGGAGTATGTGTATTACTTCGCCTTTTCTTTCTTTTTTTTTTTATTTTTTCAAGCCAAAGGGTTAACCGAAACCACCTCTCTCGAGAGAAAGAGAAGATGAAGAAAAAAAAAACATGAAAGAAAGCATGGAAGAACCAAAATGATTCTTCAAGTATTAAGCTGCTGCAGAAAGAGAGTGAATTATAAACATAACCGAATGTCTGGAGGCCACGTTTGAATATTCTGAGATATTGATTGAATGGAGATGATGTTTTTTTTGTTTTCTTTTCTTTTTTCTTTTTTTTTTTAACATGGTGGCTTTTGCATGGAACAATAATGCAAATGTGATCGTAAGTTAGTTTTTAGAAAACCGTGATTTTAATTCCTTCTTTAGTAGTTTCAATAAGAACATGATAAAGTCATCGTCGTCATCATAGACACTTTTCAGTTGTTTGATGAATGAATCTATTTCTGTAGGATTAAATTCTTTTTCGATACCTTCCCTTTCTTCTTGCGTAGAAGAGTGGATTTGCCTAGAAATATTCATTGTTATTTTTAGTGGTGGCTTGTCGCCTGCTATTTTATAAGAAGTCAGCGATGGCGACTTTGTGCTTTGTGGCTTGCTATAGTCTTTCTTTGTACTTTCTGCTGATTCTGATTCATTGCTCTCATCATTAGCTAATGCATTTGTGAAGCCAGCCGATGAATTTGTAATAGTTATATTGGTCATAAAGAGTGGTTTCATGATCTCATTTAAGTCTTTATCAACCTGAGAGAATTTTTCGTCCATTTCATTGGATTCATCTTCTTTCTTTGACCTTTTAGTTGTTATGTTCAAATGTACCCCATGCTTACGGTTATGCTTTTTGCCATGGGCTTTCGTCTTTGGCGCTTTTGGTTTGATTGAAATGTGATGTTTATTCCCCTTTTTTACATGACGCACCTTAATGGTGGCCAGTAATTTCTTTTTCTGCGCTTTCGATTTCGTTTTTTTACGAGCAAACCAAGTACCTTTTTTCTCTTTTCCCTTTTCTATGTGTTTTTTTGGATCTACCATACTCAACTTTTCACCTCCATTGTCATTATCGTCTTCATCCCGGTCGGAGACTGTGGGCAAGCTTATATCGCCATCGGAAACACAGATTAGTTTGGTGCCAGATTTTATTTTAATTGTTTTACATTTATCATCACCATTATCATTGTCGCCATCCTCCCCTTCATCCTCCTCCTCATCGTCGTCATCTTCATCGTCACTGTCGTCGTCTTCCCCATTATCACCTTCCTCGCCATTTTCATCATCGCCATTTTCTTCATCACCATTCTCTCCTTCATCACCATTTTCTTCATCACTATCATCATCCTCATCATCATTATTATCATCATCACCATTTTCGTCATCACCGTTATCCTCACCTCCATTAGAGCTCTCCTCGCTTTCCTCTTCTTCCTCCCCCTCCCCTTCCTCTTCGTTCTCCTCGCTCTCTTCCGCCTCTTTCCCATTGGTTCCTTTGCTATTTTTTATTTTCACGGCAACTTTTATTTTCTTGTGTTTTGACTTTGATTTTCCTGCTTTACCATTATGTCCATTTAGTTTCGCTTTTATTCTAACTTTGTGTACTCTGTGAGATTTTTCACCATCTTTGCCATCCTCTTCATTCGTGGACTTTGCAGACGCAGATTTCTTTCCGTGTTTACCATTATTGCCCAAACGAATATTCACAGTTGTTGCATTTTTCCTTACCTTCGATTTACTCATTGCGCCCCCTTCCTCCTCCTCTTCGTCTTCCTGATCTTCCTCTTGTTCGTTCTCGTCCTCCTCTTCATCATCACCATTATCATCATCAATTTCACCAGCACCATTATCACCGTTGCCATTCCCATTTTCGTCGTCGTCGTCGTCATCATCATCATCATCATCACTATCAGAACCACCGGTATCCTCATTTTTATTACCGTTAAAGCCATCTTTACAATTACCATTAAAACAATTATCATTACCATTACCGCCGCCATTATCATCATCATCATCATCATCCTCATCATCGCCGTCACTGCTGTTGTCCTCTCCTTCTTCATCAACGACACCCATACCTAGCTCTGGTTCTCCTAATTTCATTTGCATCGGATCGTCTTCATCCTCTTCTTCTTCTTCGTCTTCTTCTGATTCTTCATCACTCTCCTCTTCTCCGCTCTCTTTCGCATTTTCAGCCACTTTCTTTTCTGTTTCTTCCTCTTTCTCCGACGATTCTTCACTTTCCTCTTCTCCCCCATCCTCATCATCATCCTCATTTTCCTCTTCTTTGGTAGCTTCGGCGCTTACGATTTTGCTTCCTGCCTCACTCGACGCATCAGCACCGCTTTGACTGGCCTTGCTATCCGCGTCTTCACTATCTTCTCCACCATCCTCATCATTACCGAATCCTTGAGACAAATCGCTATCATCAATAAGGAATTTTGATTGTCCTCGACTTTCACGCATGTTACCAATATCTTTCACATTAATATCTATGAAGTTGTCGCTATGTCGCTTCATTCCATTACTATGCACAGTATTAGTCCTGGTTCTTTTAGGAATTGGAGTTTCAAGCACTGTATCTCTATATGGATCTTCAACCCCTATCGGATCTGCTTTCGATAAAATATTGCCATATTTAATCTCATCAAGTAGTCCTTTCAAAACTTTATTTCCGTTATCTAACGCTTGACTCATATGAAAAATGTTACCAGGTCCGATATTATCAAAACTTTTGGTAATATCACTCTTGAACGGTAATGAGAATATTCTTTCTGTAAGTATTTTTCCATTGTCGGTTATGTTTTTAACGTTCTGTTCACTGTCTAGCCTCTCGTGGGTATCAATATTTGATACCAGGTTGCTATCAGGTCCTATATCTTTTATCATGAAAACCTTAAAGGAATTTTTGCCGTTGAGATAAGCGTTCTTTTTTTCTATAAGATAGTTGATCTTCTGGTCAAATCTCTCGCCTTCCTCGAAGAGTTTATTCATGGTCCTCATACCAAGTTTGTAATCGTTTGTCCAGTGTGAAGAGCCGACGTTTGGCGTGAACATCTGTCCACGATGTGGTTCATAGCTGACCTCGTTTGTGACTGTTGCCTTGGTTTCTAAGTCATTAAAGAAGTGACTTGTTGGAACTCGCGGATGGCCCATATTGTACTTGTCGTTTTCAGGTATCTCAGCAGATGAACTTGAATCGGTTTCGTCGGCTAAATAAATAAATAAATGAAATTATTAATAATCGTAACTGATTTAATTTCATATCATTTAAACAGAAAAGAAAAGCATTGTGATGGGAGAATAGTTAGATAGACATAGAAAATTCTCTTTGGGTACTTAGAAAATTCAATCTCAGCGGTATTTGAACTCAGAACGCAGAGACAGACGAAATGCCGCTAAGCATTTTCCCTGGTCTTCTAACAATTATTGATTTCAAATTTTGGCACAAGGCTAGCAATTTCGGGGCAGAGGCTAAGTCGATTACAATGACCCCAGTATTCAACTGGTACTTATTTTATCGACCCCGAAATGATGAAAGGCAGAGTCGACCTCGGCAGAATTTGAACTCAGAACGTGAAGACGGGCGAAATGCTGCTAAGCACTTTGACCGACGTGCTAACGATTCTGCGAGCTCGCCGGCTTAGTTATTTCATGTGTAACAGATACCTCACTTAAGGCTATCAGTTCAAAGCTTAAACTTAGCTTACATTATTTGCGCTATTTATTCTCACGTCTTTGTTCTTGTGTTGCAGTTTTATTAACTCATATATCGCCCTGTGAAATGCCAACGCCTGGTTCTTGAGTGTTTTTACTTGAGTTCACGCTGTTGCAAATATTCCCGATTTTCTATCTACAGAAAACTTCCAACCTATCTTCCACAAACCTCGGACGTCATGAAACGAGTCATAGTGTTATATTCCTTATTATGTTAGATTATTATAACGCCCACTTCGGTATACAGTATACTTAGTAAAACCAGTAAAGACACGACTATCTCTGACCGCCTGCTACGTTCATATTCTTCATTAAGCACTCAGGCTTTTACACAGAGAGGACAGCACAAGGACAGACAGAATACCACCGTGGGAACAAAAGCATGAAACGAAAGAAAATTGGGAAAATGTTATATAATAAATGATAATGAATGGCTGCATGAGCCCCACTCTCATGCAGTACCATTTGAACTTTCTTACAGACAGTTTATAATCTTTTCTTCTTTCCTTTTGTTTTTTCCATTAGCATCGTTTTTTTTTTAATTTTAGTTACTCTTTTGTTTTTTTTTTAATAGTTCATATATGCTTCTAATTCTCTATATTCCATCACTGGCGGCAGTTCGTCAAACTCCACCTCAAATCCCGGTGGACCGATATCCCTTCCAAACATTTCCTTTAACCTGTTATACCTCTCTTTATCTATAACAATTGCTTTCACATTTTCCATGTAAATCTCCGTAGGCAACTTTAACTCTTATTATGGAATTAGACTTCGTTATTTTTTTTCTATCGCCGTGCTCTTGGCGTATGTTACGAAATTCCACTTATGCTTCTTCGGTTTTCTCACCTGTTTGTTTTTTTCTTTGCTCCACTCTTGGCGCCTTCACTCAGTCTTTATCCTCCTCCATTTTAGTTAGTGTCACTGCTTCACTTTCATGCTGTTGTCTCTCTAAACCACCCAAATCTTCTTCCTCCGCTAGTATGGCTAGTACCCTTGCTACTGTCACCTCTTTCTCAGTCTCCTCCTCAATCTCCTTTTCAAGCTCCTTATCCTCTGCTATTTTTTCTGCCTCTCCGTCGGAGAGCTTACTCTTTCTTTTCTTTTTTGTTTTTTAACCACTGTGAACACTCCCTCTGTTATTACCGTCTCCTTCATACCATCTTGTACCACTTCGTCCACTTTCTCTTGCTCTTCAGACTGTTCCATCTGTTGTTCCTCCTCTCTCTGGGGTCACCTCGCCTTCATGTAGCCTTTTCTCCACATTGTTAACATATAGGAGGCCTGCCCTCCGCTACTACTCTCGGCCTCACATCCTCGGGTAAAACTATTTCCTCCACAATTTTATTTAATTCTCTCAAACCCGCTTATATGGCCATCTCTATGCTACAACCCCACAAATTCAACCTTTTGGTTCTCGTCACTTTAAGCATTTTTGCGTCCTCCTCCATGTTAAACACTACTGCTGTTACCAACCCTGTTTCATTCATTTCCGGGGGCACCCCTCCCATCCAACCCCCGGCAACACACCCACCACAGCACGTTGGCAAAAGTACTCATTCCTCCGTCCTTATGGCCACTGTGGAGCGCCTCATCGCTCCACCCCCAGTCGCGAACCGCAATTCCACCGTGCCACACCTTCCTCTTCCTGTGATGAAAGTGGTGAACCCTCCAGCTTCCTTCAGATACTCTTCAATGGCTTCAACAGTTGCAATCACAACCTTCGGGATAACACCTTCAGTGTTTTATATATCACTGTTCCCCATCTTACACCATTTGTTAGTTCATCTGGTGGCGCTAATTCTAAGGCATGGCCCACCCACCTCAATAACCCTTCGCACTCTTTCAGCTTCTTCGGTTCCACCCTCACCTCACGAACCTCCAAAGTGTCAGAGTCCACTCCTCTGCCAGCCACCACCGCCGCCGCACAACTGTGGCCCTTTACTGGTCCAATTTCCATTTTTCTTCTTTTCTCAGGCTCCCCAACAAATGGGAAGAAAACAAACACAAATCAACAAACCCGTATGTAAAAACAGCAACTTCAACAATCAGCAATCGTAGGCACACCCACAAGGAGAGACCTTCAACAAATATATAACAATGCGACTTACGTCCAACAAGGATCAAAAATGACCAAAAAACCGGCTGCTGCGTACTTTCGTACTTCATGTACTTCTCTTTACTTATAGTAACTAGGTTATTTCATTCATCACGTGGGAGGGGTGCGTCATTTTTACTAATCCCCTACAACATCTCCCCTTTTAAATTTTTCATGGGAAATGTCATTTCGAGAAACTATCAACTACCACTAAGTAGTACGAACCATTTAAAGGACCAGCGAAATCGATTTGTAGTCTCGACCACGGAACATCTACTTTTGGCTAAGGTTCACTTTTTATAGTGGGCAATTTTGCTGCTAGAGCCTTTCACTAAATTTTCGATTTCTTTGTCCATTTTCGGCCAGTATACGTAGCTACACATTAAAGCTTTCATCCTTGTAATACCAGGATGTCCGACGTGAAATTCTCTCACCATTTTGTTTGTAGTGTTTCCGGTATCACTACTCTCTGTTCATATATCAGCATGCCATCACACATTGAGTATAGATTCACGTCTTGGTTTCGTTTCACACCAAACCTATTCCTGTTTTCTTTTGTGGAACACAGTGTTCTTTTTGTTTCCTTTATAAACTGGTCTTTTACACGACAAAATTAACTCCGATACGAATATCTCAAACCGCCTAATACGTACTTTCGTACTTCACGTGCTTCCCTTTACTTATAGTGACTATGTTATTCTGTTCGTCACATGAAAGGGACCATTATTAATAATTCCCTACAACACATAGAATTTCTGAAAAAGTTCATTTATCCCCTTCTGAGATAACTCTTGCAGTTAGTCCACATGCATTCCGTAGTGAATGAAATAAGTACTTGCTAAATACTGAGATTAACTCAAACACCTGAAACATCTATTCCAAAGATGTAGCCTTGTAGCTATATTGATTTCAAATTTTGGCTCAAGGTTAGCAACATCAGATGTGGGGTAAGTCGATTACATCGACCCCAGTCCTCAACTGGTACTTTATTTATCGACCACGAAAGGATGAAAGACAAAGATGATCTCGGCGAAATTTGAAATCAGAACGTAAGGACGGACAAGATGCCGCCAAGCATTTTGCCCAGCGTGCAAACGATTCAGCCTAGAAGAATTTTTAGTCGAATGAATCAAACCCAGTACTTATTATGTCGGTCTATTTTGCCAAACCGCTAGATTACGGGGACGTAAACAAACTAGCACCGGTTGTCAAGCGGCCGGGAGGGGGGACAAACACAGATGCACACACACACACACACACACACATACACTTACGACGGGTTTCTTTCAGCTTCCGTCTACTAAATCCACACAGTTTTGATCGGCCCGATGCTCCCAACCACATGGTTCTGGGTTCAGTCTCACTACGTGGCACCTTGGGCATGTGTCTTCCATTATAGCTTTGAGCCAACCAAAGCCTTGTGAGTGGGGAGTGGATTTGATAGACGGAAACTGAAAGAAGCCCGTCGTGTATATATATATATATATATATATATATATATATATATATATATATATATATATATATATATATATATATGAATTGATATATAAAAATATATATCGGGAGGGAACACGTACGAATACGAGTCCAGCTGCTTGCTAGAAAGAGATGCTAATGTCTAAAAACTATCTAACATATCACCATAAAATAACACGCGTCGTACACGTGCAAATAAACGAAACAGATTCATGAAGCGGTTCAATTCACATCAACTGATTTCAAGATTAAGGGGCAATCCCTTTTTCTATCATCAGTGTAATACAACCAGGTGAATGCACATAACCACGAACAAAAATACATACCTGTGGAATAGAAGAAGCTCCGCACCGTGAATACGTTGTTGGTACTTATACACATAATAAAAATTCAAAAATCAGGTATCGTTTAGCTACCTGATAAAATCTATTGATAAAATCTATTGATAAAATCTAACGTAGATTTTATCTTGAATTTTTTGTATATAAAAAATTTTTTTTTTCAATATACCATTTCACCCAAACCAAAATTATTCAATTATTTAACACGTGGTCGAAATAAACGATACCTGATTTATGTATGTTGTACAATATATCTTAGATGTTATATCATTCTACATTTTGAAACACATGTAATACGCATTTTTAAAGATAAAATGTACTTCGACCTCTTCATTCAAGGTAAAAGAAAAAAATAAATGGAGAAAAAGATAAATGGACAAATTCCAATTTATGCATGATGGCTTTTCCAATTTTTTTTTTCTGTAAAAATATAAATTATAAGTATTTCAAAATGTGGAATACTACATGATGAAAAACAACAAAACGGAAGAAAAAAATAGTGGTGGCTTGTGTTGTGAGCGGTGTGAGTAGAGGTTTCAAAAAATACGGATTAGAAAGTTTTATTTCAAAGTAAGTCCGCTGGTGAGTATTATGAAATGTGGGACATTTATAAAATGTGAAAAAGGCTGGAGAAAAAGAAAAAAAAAACAGAAATTCTGATAGTCTGACGAATACATAATTAAATGCCTCTTTCTACTTTTTCCAGACATTCTTAATGACAGAGTTTCTAAAATAAGAATTTGAAATAAATTGTTGAAAACACCGAAAATCAAAAAAATCGGGCTGGTTAAATGAGCTCCGATTGGAACTTCACTACAATAACGTTATGCACTTCTTACGATATTTTAACAGTTCTAAAAAACAAAATTGTTATATTAATCTATATTTATAATTACTGTTGTTTTAATCAATGTAAGAATTTGTTGGGTGGGGCCTATATCTAAAGCAAATATACGAAGACAAATTCTAAAGTTTGTCTGATACTGAATACTTACAAACTTTATAAAATGGGTGTTTTTTTTTTCTTTCTTTTCCAGGTTATTTCGCATGCTTTCAACAAATATTACATCAAAAGCACGAATAAACGGCTCCTTTCTCCGGAAAAGGAAAGATTTGGCTGCTATTCTTCTTTCATGCCCCGCTATCATGTAACAGGTATTTCGGGATAATTCCAGATCCCGGATTTCTGGTTTATAAATGTATGAACATTTAATGTGGTTTTAGAGTCAAAGTTTGACTGCTATTTCAAGCATGGTGGTATCTCTTAGATACCCTAAATTATAATTATA
>NC_069001.1:36696630-36698697 GCF_001194135.2 Octopus bimaculoides
GTGTGTGTGTGTGTGTGTGTGTGTGTGTGGAGGCACGTGGCTTAGTAATTAGGTTGTCAGCATCATGATCGTAAGATTGTGGTTTCGATTCCTGGACCGGGCGACGCGTTGTGTTCTTGAGCAAAACACTTCATTTCACGTTGCCCCAGTCCACCCAGCTGGCAAAATGAGCAACGCTGCGATGGCTGAAGTGGAGGGGGCACCATGGCCGTATGTGTTAATAAGGGGTGGTTTAAGTAAACACCAATGTACACAGATCAAAAAGAGGGATGCACATTAATAATGTTCATGCCTACATGTCAAAGGTCATGCTCGCAGTTTACCCCATGTTATCATACTATGAACAGAGGATAATTAAAGAAAGCTTGTGCTGAAGTGGGGTGGTGTGGCATCATGACCCCAGACGATAATAGGGAGTATTTTAAGTAAGCACTAATGTATACTGATCAAATCAGCGAGGTAAAACTGCCCCACAATCCTTGGTGCATGAGTAAACGGTAGAAGTTGTAAGCAAAAAGCAATGTTAATCCAGTAAATTGCAAATCTAATGCAAATAAACTTAACAAAACAGTTTAAAATAGTCAATTAAGCATGGGTAATATTCTTGCCAAATTTGGAGCAAATCAGTTTTGTAACTGCGGAAAAATCGAATTTTACGCAGTTATTCGCAGACTTTTCCATTCAACGAAGATTGACTCAACAAAAACGTAGGTTTAAAACAATTCTTAAAGCATGATTGACATTTGCGCCAAATTTGAAGCGAATCGGTTGGAAACGGCAGAAAACTGATTTTTACACAGTTATTAGCGGATGTTTCACAATTAACATGGTTGACCTTGACATCATCATATTTTAAGTTCGTTTTATCATGCTTGCATAGGTTTTTACCCAGCTCATCTGTACCTCCGTACCACGTCGCTCATGCACGCTAATATAACACAACCAGCGGAGCTGGTTTGTTTCATATACTCTCCACCCTTCGCACATTCTCTACGCTTAAAGTTCACTTTCCCCTACCCAGCTACATTACACTACGTATACAAGCATCGTGTAATCTACTCTTCGTGCGATGACAGAGAGTATCCTTTGTTTCCAGCAGAAATAATGTTCATATTCTGGCTACTATACTTTCAGAGCACCCTCCAACCTCTACAGCTGCTTAGGTCGCCTATCTAACAGAAGGCATTTCCAATGGAGTTTTGCTAACATTGAAAAGCATTTATTGTCAGTTACATCTTCCGATTAAGAAATGGGGTTTTCACTGAATAATACAATAAGACTAATATCGATGTCAAGCAAGTTCGGAGGTGGGCATAAATCGATTACATCGACCAGAGTGTTCAACTGGTACTTCGATCTCCGAAAGGGATGAAAGGCAATGTCGACTCGGCGGAATTTGAACTCAGAAAGTAAAGATGAACGAAATGCCGCCAAGCATTTCTCCCGGCGAGCTAACGATTCTGCTAGATCGCCGCCTCTCAGTGAAACTGAGTATGGAATTGGGACCTATAGGAACGTTTGGTGCTGCTTATCAATGGTGGGTAGTGGTTTTGTATGTGTGTGTATCACGGTGTGTAGAGGGACATAAACAATGCTTGGACCTAGGTGGACAGGGCTATGCAGCTAGTTAGATCGATGAAGAGACAGGCAATGAAGTGTAGATTAATGACGAGACGAAAATAGAAAAATCACTTAAATTTACATAATTGATCAAACATTTTTCTTTTATCTCCGGGCTGCGGCCATGCTGGGACACCATCTTGAAGTGTTTAGTCGAACAAATTAACCCCAAAATTTATTCAGATTTTAAAGTCTGGCACTTATTCTATTTTAGTTGCCGAACCGCTAAGTTATGTGGACTTTTAACAAATTCATACCGTTTGTCAAGTGTTGGTGAAGACAAACAAATAGCAGCACAGACACACAAACACACACACACACACACACACACACACACACACACAAACAGACACGCACTCACACACACATATATATATATATAGATAGATATATACGTATACAGACATATATACATACATTACACATATGCTTATATATATATATATA
>NC_069001.1:36700350-36702113 GCF_001194135.2 Octopus bimaculoides
CATAGTTTACAATGAGGTGTTATAATCACAACAGCAAGAAAGTATGTCCGTGACCACCTTCTTTTACGAAACTTCATTGACTTTCATATATTTATATTGATATACATATATATATACGTGTGTTTGGGTGCGTGTGTGTATATACATCTCTATATATAAAGATGATGCGTAGTCTAGACGGCGTTTTTAGATTTCATTATTCTCTTTAACCCGGGCAACGCCGGGTATTTCTGCTAGTATATATATATATATATATATATGCATTGAGAATCATCTCCCATCGCCCACCGATGCTCGTCACTCTTCTGCGTTCTTTTTCTGCTGCTTGTTTAGTGAGTTGAACTGTTTTTTCATTGTTAATTTTATGTTTAGGTTTTTTTTTGTTATATTTGCTGACAATTGAACTGTGAACGCCGTTTTTACGATATTTCCGTCCTACGGGGCAGAAAAATTGTATTTGAACTGTGATTTGTGTTCCTGTTATAAGAAGAAAAATTATTTTTTGTGAACTGCTTTTGTTTTCCCGTTAAGGGAAAATTAATTTTTGTGAAAAATTGGTTCAAGGCCATTTTTGTAAAATGGAGGACGACATGGCAGCGAGATTGAACTTTCTTCTTTGCGATGTGAATTTCCCACTTTTACAGGAAGATAGCAAACAGGTCAACCAGGAAGAAACGAAAGTAAATAGTTTCTCGGCCGCCGTTGGCGGACAATTTTGCGAAATAGAAATTTCGAAAGAACAGCTGTTTAAATACAGGAATATGGTTTTAAAAAACTGGTAGCGAGACAAAACTGACACCTCCAAAGGAAGGTAAACTGTCGTGTATAAAATTTACAACTGGAAGGAACGACGAATCATGGCTATGAAAACTGATATGGTTGAAAAGTGCCTCACCCCCATATGGCGAAAAATAAAATACGTAGGACGAGGTCCACGAAATGCGACTGTAGAGGCACAGTTTGAAAGTGCAGAGGTCGCCAAGGAAATTTCGTCACATACACCGAAGGCAGAGGAAATAATGCTACTACGACATACCTAGGCCGGAGAACCGCTAGAATTGTAATAGAAGAAATTCCGGCCGGGTACGACGTTAACTGGATGGCAGCAGCACTTATATACGACGCGGAAGAGGAAATAAACATTCTCAGCATGAAGAAGAGAGAGGCATTAAACTGGAAAGGGCAGACCCTTGAATTATTGGTTTAAGCCTCAAATGAGACGTAAGAAACAAGACCTGATAGAATATTCATATGGGAGTGACTTAGTGCAAGAGTGTCGGTAGAGGGACGTCGACCCAGATGCTTTAAATGTGGAGCAAAGGGTCACGTCCGCTCTGAATGTGAAAAAAATAAAGAAACCGACACAAAAGAGAACAGAGGTACCTCCCCAACAGGAAAAAAGATCTACAGGAGAAAGACCAACCCGAAAAAAAAACAAGAAAAAAGAAACAGTAAAACCAGAGAAAACACAAGAGAAAGGAAAAACACAAGATAAAGGAAATACGCAAACAGAAGATTTGGAATTCACTATGGTATCCCATAAAAGGAAAAAATCCCTTGGCCCAGACTCCCCTCCCCTGACAAGAAAAAGAAAAGAGACATTGCAGAACACACAGAAAAACCCCATCCACTTCCAAATCAAAACCCACCCCAAAACACGCACAGGGAGAAAGAATAGTATTGTATAATACAAAAAATAAAGTTTTGTATGATTTAATAACAAGGAAAAATTACACAACATGGGGGCCTATAGAAGGCAAACC
>NC_069001.1:36702446-36703800 GCF_001194135.2 Octopus bimaculoides
AAACATGCCTCCTAGACGACCTCTGGTCACGAGAGTTGGATATATGTGTTGTGACTGAGTCCAAGTTGAACGGCCCACAGGCGTTCTCGCCTCTTCTGAACGACTACGAGAAATTTATTTCTCCGAGTCAAGGAAGGGGTGGGGGCGTAGTGGTGCTGTTCAAAAAAACTTGGACGTACAGGTAAGAACAGTCTTTCTAGACCCAGAAGGTAGGCTGTGCGTTCTAGATGTGACACACGTGAGTAAGCAGTCCTTCAGGTTGGTGGCAGTCTATGCTCCAAATGAGGATAGACAAACGGTTTTCTTTCGAGACTTGGAGAATTTCCTAGTGACGTCGAAAACTTTAGTTTCAACAGGAGACTTCAACACTATTCTCGACGCGCGAGGGGATAGTGTAGGCTCGACCAATAGGAAGGGAAATCCTGGCCTAAAAAGGCTACTAGCGAGCTATAAACTAGTAGACCCGTACAGACTGGATGAACCGCTCGTTCCACAGTGGACGTGGTCTAATAACGATGGTTCACTCAGGTCTTACTTAGATAGGGTTATCATAAAAGATAGTGATAGAGATACAGTTAGTTGTCCACATTTTTATTGTACCTCCTACACGGATCACAAATTTGTGACATGTGAGGTACATCTAGTTAAGTGTCATAGACAGGGACCGGGGTACTGGAAGATGAACAAGTCTATTTTGACTAGTAAAGTCTTCTGTACCCGGGTTAAGGAGTTAGTTCAGAGGGCATTACGTGGAGCCATCGTAAATAAAAGATGGTGGTGCGCCCTCAAAAGAGCCATTCGTTCAGAGTCTCTTAGATTTAGTAAAGAGTTAAGTTTAGAGCAGACTAGAATAGAATGGCAATAAATTAAGGGATTAGAGGAGGCTATGGCATCAGGCTCTGCATCCAGAGTATTGGCGGCGAGAACGGTGTTACACCGTCATCTCAAAGCCAAACACGAAGGGTGTAGAGTCAGGGCTAAGCTACGCCGGTGGGTAGAGAAGGTATTAACGTTGCCGGATGGGCCCGTCGTGTGAAGAGTCGGAGAGGCAGAGAAGCTTCTGTACAGTCTTTAATTGACGAACAGGGGCGTAAGACCGAAGGACAGGAGGAGATGCAGAAGGCCTTTCACCAGCATTTCGCTCAGTTGTTTGGGGCGAGCGAGGCGTTGGACCATGGAGAGCCTTTAAGGGAATTCTTAGCCGACGGGCCGCGACTCTCGGCGCGGGAAGCGAAGTGTTGTGAAGGAGCGATCACAGCTGCGGAGGTCAAAGTGGTGCTGGCCGAATGCACTCGGGACAAGTCGCCGGGGCTGGATGGTCTGCCCTAGGAGTTCTATAGTAGTATGCTGGACT
>NC_069001.1:36704639-36719608 GCF_001194135.2 Octopus bimaculoides
TGACAGGACCAAATGGAGGTGGTGCCTGGGGATTCTAATCCCACGACCTTCCCAGGAATAGCGGCTGGCTGGGTAGCTATCTAGCTAGCTAGCTGGATGGATGGATGGGTAGCTGGCTGTCTGGCTGTCTGGTTGTCTGGCTGTCTGGCTGGATGACTGGCTGGCTGGCTGGATGGATGGATGGATGGATGGATGGATAAATGGATGGATGGATAGGTGGGTGGGTGTCTTCTTTCTATTCATGGATCGATGCGGTTTTAAACATGAAATGCGTTTTATTAAAACTACTATCAACAACGCTAAACCCAAACATCTATTTGGTTTATAATAAAGAACAAAGGCGTCATATTTAATACATACTCACCATGCTGTTGATTTCCTATTGTAATAATAGGAATAGGAGCACACCACAGTTGAGTGACCACTGACAACAGGAATGCTGAAAGCAGGATTACCTTGCTAGTGGTTACCATCTTTTAGTTCATCAATCTGAAACGGATTAATAACATCAGCTGCAGCAACATCAAGAGCAACATCAACATCAGCAACAACATCAAGAATAACAACAACTACTCCTCCTTCTCCTCCATCCCCTCCTCCCCTCCTCCTCCTCCTACTACTACTACTACTGAGGAGACCCCCTTCGGTCATGAATGACCATGGGATTGCACCTAGAAAGTTACCCTCCGAGGCACAAGTCCGAGCAAGGTTGTTTGTGGAAGGCCAGCAGTCACCCATGAATACCAGTCTCTCCTCTCCACACCACTGATGTTATCCAAGAGAAAGGCAAAGGGGCCGATACAGCTTGGCACCAGTGATGTCGCAACTCATTTCTACAGCTGAGTTAACTGGAGCAACGTGAAATAGAGTGTCTTGCTGAAGAACACAACACGCAGCCCGGTCCAGGAATCGAACTCACAAGCCTACGATCGTAATCTCAACGCTCTAACCACTAAGCCATGCGCCTTCACTACTACTACTACTAGTACTACTACTACTACAAAACAAACAGTTTTGTCAATTGCTTTTATGAAGTGTTTGAAGTGTACTTTTGTATGCAAAATCTAAATATGAAATCACAATTTTCCTCTCCGGCTTTCTTTTCTTGTGATGCACTTTTCTTTCTAGATAATGTAGGTTTCAAATTTTGGCACAGGCCCAGTAATTTAATGGGTGGGAATAAGTCAATTACATTGACCCAAATTCTCAGTCTGGCGCCTATTTTGTCGAGCCCGAAAAGATGAAAGGGAAATTCAACCCCGATGGAATTGATCTCAGAACATAAAGATAGGTGAATGCCTATTTCTTTACTGCCCACAAGGGGCTACACACAGAGGGGACAAACAAGGACAGACAAACGGATTAAGTCGATTATATCGACTCCAGTACGTAACTGGTACTTAATTTATCGACCCCGAAAGGATGAAAGGCAAAGTCGACCGCGGCGGAATTTGAACTCAGAACGCAGTGGCAGACGAAATACCGCTAAGCATTTCGCCCGGCGTGCTAACGATTCTGCCAGTTCGCCGCCCTCCACGTATCTAATATTCTTTTCTACTCTAGGCGCAAGACCCGAAGTTTTGGGAGAGGAGCAAGTCGATTAGATCGACCCCAGTACGTAACTGGTACTTAATTTCATCGCCTTTGGAAGGATGACAGGCAAAGTCGACCTAGGTGGAATTTGAACTCAGAACGTAAAGACAGACGTAATACCACTAAGCATTTCGCCTGGCGTGCCAACGTTTCTGTCAGCTTGCCGCCTTGCTTCCACGTGTCTAATATTTAAAAAAAATTCCAAGGCGGCAAGCTGATAGAATCGTTTGCACGCCGGAAAAAATGCTTAGTGACATTTCATCCGTTTTTATGTTCGAGTTCAAATCCCTCTAAGGTTGACTTTGTCTTTCATTCTCCCGGAATCGATAAAATAAGTACCAGACAAGTGCTGGGGTCGATGTAATCGACTTACTTCCTACACCCTGAAACAGCTAACCTTGTGCCAAAATATGAAACCAATATTAATATCAACTGTATTAATTTTTATGTAAAATTAGTACAATTTTATTCCTTTGCAAAGTTCTGCAGTGTAGCAGTCTGTATAGCTTAAGACATGTTTACACTAGTTCAGACATAAGCCTAGTCTTTGTTTGTAGATCAGCTTGAAGTTTCCTTGTAAATGTTGCAAAAGAAACTGCTGGTCTATGTCGCTCTATCATGGCTGTACGCAAGTGTTGTATTCATGTAGATGTCCTGCCACGCGGCGGAACTGTCTGAATCAACCTAATTTCTTCTGGTATGTATTGATCTCACGTTAAATTCCTAGAAACATAAATTTATACTATTAACAAAATGCTATCAATTTCATTTAAGATGTAAAGAGTTGAACCTTTTTTATTTTTTGTTTAAAATATTTAATGCCACTAAGCGGATGGTCAAACGGTTCTGAAATGAAATGTCATTTGCTATGCCATTCTGTTCTAATTTTAATTTGGGGGAAAAAAACAAACGCAAAATGGATAATTTTAAAAACTAAACTTTCAGTTAATACCCTAACCTACCGTCTGCAATGAGACGAGTTCCCCACCGTCTGCAATGAGACGAGTTCCCCACTAGTGCTCAAATTCCAGTACCAAATTTTCGTGTACATATTACATTAAGTAATAAAGAATCAAACAATGAGTATATCAAGAAGAAAAAGGTGAAGACATTTGTTATCTAATATTCCAGATTTAAGATTACATGGTTGTCATCTATTGCAAAGTGATGCTAAGTTTGTTTTCTGCAGTCACCATAATAAATTTTTAAAATGGTTCTCCCATGAAGATGAAATTGTGTTTTGTAAAAGTCAGTGATAGAGCTTATTGGTCAGGATAGTGAATAAGAAGCGATTGTTCAATGATTTTTCAAGAGTCAGGTTCAGAGCAGTATTTCTTCATAACAGAAGTAAATTCAGTTTTGTATCTACGAGACCTGTTGCAAATATGAAAGAGCTATGCATCATTATGCAGTTACTTTTAGAAAAGGCTCACTGTCAGAAATACAAGTAGAATATCCATGGAGATTTTTAGAACGTTGCACTTTTGCTAAGTTTGCAATAAATTACACAAAATGTGTTTCTTTTTTATATAAGTGGAGCAGTTGTGGTAAAACAACTACGTTCAGAAAAATTGCCCTAGACGTACGAGTGTGACTGTATTGCATGGTCACAGCGTAGTTGGTGATTTGGGAATGTCACTGTATAGTCTGGCGACAATGCAGTTGTGTATATTTTGAGAGAATGTAGTCACGTGTTGTTTCGTTACAGTGAACTTGATATGCTATTTGTTGACAGTGCTGCGTCGATAACCTTCGTGTAGTTTGTACGTTATTTACGGACAGATTAATTAGTACGATCAGCATGTAGCTGGGCTTTTCCTTTTCTTAACTGGGTAGGTGGTATATTGTTTGCTGATAGTGTAATTGTAATATGTTCACAATCTTATACTTTGATGTTTGTTGGTGGTATAGTAGGCATATTATTTGATAACACTTCTGTTGTTTGCTCAGCGTCAGAATGTGTGATTTGGTCACAGTGTAGTTCACATGTAACTTGGTTACAATGTAGTGTTATGTTTATTGTTAACAGTGTGATTAGTATATCGTTTCAAAACAGTATAGTTAGTATGCTGTTTGGTGTGCTTTGGGTTGTGTTTGATAATATAGTTTGTTTGCTGCTTGGTGACTACGAACTAGGAAGTAATAAACCCTAGGAAGAGCTCAACAGCATAAGCTTTTCAGAGAACACGTCCCGACCCCACTTCACAACTTATTAAAGAGTTTCGGCCCTTAACTTTTACACTCTAAGGAGGTCGAGCCATAACCTAGTCATAGCTCTTGATACTCCTCTGCTGTCACATTTTGTACCAGTGTTTGCATTTTAACATTAAACTTTCTGGGTGGGTACCCCATAGACAAGAAACCTTATATTTTATCACCACATCGGTCTGAGAATCTATACATACATAAATACATACATACATACATATGTATATATACGTATATATATCTACACACACACGCATACACACACATGTATGTATGTATGTATGTATGTATACACGCACTCAAACACACTTATCCAAACTCTTTAATCCTGATAGTGACAAACCATATTAAAAAGAGGTTTGGTAATATCGCATAACTGCTGTGAATGCTGTAAATTAAAAATACCTAATATAGCCTGTTATTGATCAACCCTCTAACTAGTGGTTCTCAGCTGGGTTCCATATGATCCTTGCGGTCCATTTGGCATTTGAGGTTCTGTATAAGATTTTGTTGTTAAAATTTATGTACAATAAATTGGTAATACTTCTACAATACTCAAAATATTTTAACAATTTGTGATTACAATTGTTAATAATATTTAATTATAAAAATATAATAGGAATTTTTAAGCATCAAACGGGTATGAGGGTCCATCCCAGTAAAATAGGAATCAAAGGAGAATGGTTGAGAGCCACTGCTCTAAACCTTTGTTACAGCATATTAGTTAGCTCCTCTATGAAGTAATCTATAACAAATGTGTATAAAAAATCTAAATAGGCAGCGTCATAGTAGTCAGGCCCTATTGTAACGCAATTAAATATGTACCCCATTATTTTGAGTATTCACACTTCAACCCGTCTTGATTTTGATTTCAGTGCATCATTTCTAAAAGACATTGTTTAGTCACTCTAAGAAATTTTGTGCTTTCTTTTTCGTTTCGATACCTGTAGTGAAGTCATTGATAAAGTGTTGTGGTGAAGAAAAGTTTAATTGCATTTCCATTTTTAATTCATTGTGAAGAATTTCTCTACATTTCTTAAAATCCTTTTCCGTAACTATTGCAAAGTCCGTTGACGAAAATATATCTCACGGAGACATCTGGTCCCGAAGTATGCCAGTTAATACTGAATTTTTCAGTAAATTTGTTCGCGCTACAATCTCAACTCTTTACTTGTCCAAAGCATTTTCATAAGTTTGTCCTATCCATTCATGCTTGTTTTCAGACTTTTAATTGGTTCTTGTGTCATGTTTTGAGTAATATAAAGCTTTCCTGTCATAAGTCCCAAGTTACTCTAACAGTTGAAAACAATTAGAAATGTGTATTATTTATGATCCATGGACGCTAAGCAAGTGTGTCTTATATATAACATGTGATATACAGGACAGGTAAACGGTTAAGTAGAAAAGTTTACTAAAGGTAGAAAAAAGATTAGATACGCTTCGCTACATCTCATTTGCTACCCTACCAATTAGATGAAAACTTCTATTGTTCAGTAGAGGATAGAGAAAATAACAAGATATAATAAGGTGTCATATGTTGTGAGTTGATATTCATTTGGGAATGTCAAGCACAGAAGAGTTTTATTAATCAAATTATTGATCAATTTTCTTCCTTCTGAGATTGTATCAAATCTAATAAGTAGAGTAGACATGAGGGCGGATAGGGAACCTGAGGAGAATTGTGTTGATTGGCCCTCTCCCTGCTTTTCCCAGGTGAATCCTCGCCAAGCGTTTTGTCTATACATTTTATATATGATACCCCATCAAACATTTGCAAATATTTTGATAAATACCAGTTCCTTGCAAACATAGATGAATATACACACAAACACACATACAACCATAATGCAAACATACGCATATACATATATACGCATACATGCACACATACGTATAGGTAGGTAGGTAGGTAGATAGGTAGGTAGGTAGGTAGGTAGGTAGGTAGGTAGGAAGGTAGCTAGACAGATAGATAGATTAATAGATTCACCTATATGTATATGTATGCGTTTGTGTGCATATGCGTATGTGTATATGTGTATACGCATCTACATATGTATGTGCTTATATATATATATATGTGTGTGTGTGTGTGTGTGTGTGTGTGTGTGTGATGTTCAATTAATGTAGCCTAAGTTTTGATAATTTAGAACAATGATTGAAGGGATTCTAGCCATGGTAGTGGTGGTGGTAGTCGTCGTGGTGGTGGTAGTCGTGGTGGTGGTGGTAGTCGTCGTGGTGGTGGTAGTCGTCGTGGTGGTGGTAGTCGTCGTGGTGGTGGTAGTCGTCGTGGTGGTGGTAGTCGTCGTGGTGGTGGTGGTGGTAGTATGGCGGTGTCTACGAGGCTTCGCTTCACTTTGTTCCATGTATTACATACATATCAGTAAAACAGTTTAAAGAAAATTTGTTCCTTATTGAAGAACCATGATCAAATGTGGCAGTGGCGGGAGGGGAGAGGTTAAAAACTACAAGTACATTACTGGTATTTAGTTTATTCACTACTTTGGAATAGCTAATAGCTTTATTCTTTTGTTCTTTTATGCTTTTACTCGTTTCATTCGTTTGACTGCGGCCTTGCTGAAGCACTGCCTTAAAAGCTTTTAGTCGAAGAAATCGACCTCAGGACTTATTTCACGAGCAAGCTGTTCCGTTGATCAGATGAACTTGAACCTCCGTCGTTGTAACTCACAGAGCTGCCAGTTAATGCTCAGAACTGACTAGCGGATAAAAAACAAGAACGGTAGGGCCAACAGCAATAGAATCTACAAATATTGTGTTATAGCAAATACAACTACAACAATAAGCCGACGGGTTAATCTCCAGCAAACCAACGAGTGTGCTTCAAGACCAAACTGCGACCCGTGAGACCTTCTGAATGGCACCTTTAACGAAAAATTGCTCTGGCTTTTTTTTTAGTAGTGCGGCTCGCCTGGTGATGAGTAATGTCACATGTGGCCCGCTTTGCCAAAAAAAAGTTGCATTCTTTACACGGTCGCTCGATCTACAAAAGTAGCAGTAAAATTCCTTTCAAATGACAACTTCTTGTCTTTAAAAAAGATTAAATTTGACAATTCTGTCTCTGATCTATAAAATGACGGGAAGGTCACGGCTAGAAGTTCTTTGTTCACAAATCTACTCGATCAGGAATGATTTTTCAGGTAAACAACAGCAACAAGTCTACACCACTACCACTAGAAGAAATAGCAATCGAATATCCTTCAAATCCCACCCAGCAGCCCATAGAATACTTCAGTTCCCAGTAATTATTAACTCAATTCAAAGCTCGAATGGGACACACAAAGGAATACTGCTTTCACATCGGAGATCACTATCAAAGATTTCCACCCGATTTAGTGGCCTAAAGTACTTAGTTATCCTGTTCCAATCTCTGACCCACAGACGTGCTGTTGCTTTTTCTACCCAACTCACTACTTATGTTATTACCTCTGCTCCTCAAGGTCGGTTAACTGATATTGTAATCTAGTGCTACCTTCACTCAAGCTGAACTCATTCACTGCTACTGTTTCCCATGCTGGGTCACAGTCCGGGCCCGGTGCTAAACACTATGTTTAGTTCTTCTACGGAAACCGTTGGTCCTTTTGAAATTCCATCCGTGTTCAAGTTTTTCCTACAGCCATCGACCGACTAACAAATGAAGAAAATTAACAACGGTGATCTCACTGGTTTGATAGGGGCCTAGAAATCCCTTAAAAGATATAGTTACGACTAGAAAGTATTTGATAACTATTTTGCAATATTAGATTTGATCTCGAAATAAAATCAGCAACTAATGTATTAAGAAGTTTTTTATGCTCTCTGGGGCCCTATCTTATAAATATCAAGTTCGATGTTTAAATAATATTAGCTGTTAAATATCTCTACATACACATATACATACATGTTTACGTGTGCACACATGTGCGTATCTAAATATAACCACATTAGCGTACGCGTTTATACAGGTAATTTTCAGCGACACAAGCGACCCAGTGAACGAGCCACCAAGTAGTTGTTTGACTTGATCGAAGCAGCAGCTGACTTCCAACATTACATCCTACCGTCTTAAAAATGGGAGGGTACAGAGGACAATGTTGTCCCAGATCCTGCTAAAAAGAAAGAATTGATCGTAGATCAACTCGATCAAGAACGACCTCGAATTAAACATTAACAATAATAGCGATACAAGTCTACAAAATTTGTAGAGAAAGACAATAACTGTTTGAATCAGCCCTCAGTATCTGGTGGAGCTTCGGATGAGAGAGAGAGGATAAAAAGTATATTCGATTCAAGCGATAATTATTTATATATTCATTTCTGACATTGGCACAAATCTACAAATTTTATAGAAAAGAGATACACGATATAAAATCGTTTGCATTGATCCATGAACTTTATGGACCTTACTTTTTATTTGCTAGATTTGGAGGAAGATGCCGTACCTGTGACTTCTGAAGGCCCTTCAAAATCAGTAAGCTGATGCTTTTAATGATCCACTTAATGTGTTGCTACTCAAAATCTACGAGGATAACATGAGCAGGAAGAGATTTCTAGAGAGGTGATATTCTGGGGAAGGATGGAGAGCAAAAGTCAGTGCAGGGCTTGGTAGAGGAACACAAAGTCAGTAATAAGAATGACAGAGACGGCTGAATCGGAAGTACCTGAATGGAGATGGACTGAAACCAAAGAAGTAGATGTCATTATAGCAACGATAGAAAAAAGGCTGAGGAAATAGATAGGACATATGTGGGTCGAGGAGTGGAGCGTGACTGAGTTGTTTAATATTATAAGTCAAATGACCTTTCTTTCTCTAGATGCGGTCAGTAATAGCATCGTCCCATATTTAGGAGCAATATCCAAACGTGGGCCTGACCTGCGATTTTTTGAGAGGCACAAAAGAGATGGGTCAACCTAGAAAATCAATAGACAGATTCAGTTGTGTAACAGTTGTTAATATATTGTTTGTTTACCCTGGCACACCGCTTTTAAATAAAAAAAAGATGTTTGTATAGTCGTTTAATTGGACACTAGTTAATATTTTAACGACTTTATGAACCATACAATCTTAGTTAAATTTGATCTGAACGGTTGATGTTCATATATTGATCACTTAAATCACACAAGGGCACACATTTTGTAGTAAAAACATATACAGTCGTTTGAATAGCTCCTATGGACTAGTACTTATTAATTTACTGTCGTCATGGATCACGAAAGAATAAAATGCAAATTCCGTTTATACAGCAGTTTTTCATATATTAAAAGTTTCAAAACTTACCCACCATCGTTGCAATAAAACAGGAACAAGATTTTACACAACACAAGCACAAAAATACGTTGAAGACGTTTTAAAATGTTAGAGACGCTTGTGATGGTCTTTTATTTCGTTTCGCTTATTTTGTGTTCATAGATGTTGTTTTCTGTTTTTTTTCGTCGAACACAAAGAGAACGTTTTAGGAACATGTGACTAAAAAGAGAACGTCAGTGGCTAACTGTGGTTATTATTAATACTATTCCTAAGGCAGCGAGCCAGCAGAATCGTTAGCACGCCAAGCAAGTTGCAAAAGTATTTTAGGCTTTGTTACTGTAGTAGAAAAGATTATTACTTGTATACAACATTTCATTATTTACGTTCATCGTTTTGGGATACCCGCGAATCTTCATAAAGTTTCTGACACTTTTTGGACCGACCTACTCTCAGACTAGAATGCTACGACAGAGTGAGTTCCGTGAAATAACCCAAACTTCAGGAAGTGGCGTAAAATTGGACGATAAATAAAGTTTACCAAACAAGAGAACATTTATATTTTCAGTTTATTTATTTATCTATTTATTTATTTGTAATTGATAATTTTTATTGCTATATTTCTCGGAAGAGATAATCTTTGGTCCGCGTTGTTCCACAGTGTTAGTAATAAGATTTGTGAATTCCACAGTCAAACTATCACTCAGCGGTAGGGGAAAAAATAGCAAATGATACTCAGGCCACTGCTGTTTCTAAACACCTAAGATATAGTCACAACCACAACAACAACAATGACAGTCGCAGACAGAGCTACAATAACAATAACAAACATCTGAGCTACAGAAAAAGTACCAGGCTCAAAAAATAAGTCCTGGGGTCGATTGGTTCGACTAAAATTCTTCAAAGCCATGCCCCAGCATGGCCACAATCTAATGACCGAAACGAGTGATGGATAAAATGTAAATCAATGCATTCGTAGTCTGTCGTTGCTGCAGTTGACTCCCCTGATTGGCTCTGATGATCTCGTGTCATGTCTATTTGTTCCCATTCGTCATTTCTTCGCTTACATTGCCCAATTCATTTTCAGAATTCCAATTCCTAGCCTTAGATCCTACACTAATAACTCAAACCAATTATTTCTCGATTCTTGCAGAACGTCATTTCTTTAGAATTCCCCCTCCCTGCCAATTTTTTTCCTACAGCCATCTTCTAGCTTCACGAGAAGAACATTAACCGCCGGTCTCAATGGTCTTTGGAGGGTCTGCGAAGGTCATGGGCACAGCCGTTCCCTCGAAGCCACACCATTATGAAAAACAAAACAACAATATTACTGTACATGAGAGACTGGTGTGGAAAGCAGTTCCAAGGTATCTGAAGAACCAACAAAATCAAAACCAAATTAAGATACTGAATTTAGGTGCTTTTGTATGGTTCGGTTTAAGTCGGTTCACATTTCTCATTTGCAAAATCTCATTTTTATTCTATCATTTAAAAATTAAAAATAACTGTAAAAAGTAAAACACTGCAAACAAAGAATCTGGCTTCGGCGACACCTTAACACCATCACTTCTTCTCCTACTACTACTAATACTTCTACTAAATGCATTTTGTCCACCGCTTTCACAATGCTGCCAATCCACCACCCTTATAATTGTTTCTAGTTAAGACACAAGGCCAACAGTTTTGGAGTAAGTGGGGTTAATCGATTACATCGACCCGAGTACTTGACTGGTACTTTATTTCATGGAGCTCTAAAAGAATGCAAAGTTGGCCTCTGAAACAAATGTCGCGGAGCATTTTCTTCGACGCTATAACGACTCTGTCCTTTTAATAATAGTTTAATATTTTGACACACGATCAAGAATTTTAGTGGGGGAGGGGCTTAAATCGTTTACATCAGCTGGTACTTATTTTATCAACCCAGAAAGGATGAAATGCAAAATCGATCTAGGTAGATTTTTAAACTCAGAACGTAAATAGTCGAAAGGTATGCCGCTCAGCATTTTCTCACCAACGTGTTAATGATTCTGCTAGCTCACCGACTCTCACAGTCCTTTAATAATCGCTCCTACTATAGGCAGGAGGCCTAGGATTTTGCGGAAGAGGGGCTAGTCAATTACACCGACCGCAATGTTTGGCTGTTACTTATTTTGTCGACACTGAAAGGATGAAATTCAAAGTCGACCTCAACGGAATTTGAACCCAGAACACAAAGCTGGAAGAGATGCTGCTTTGCATTTTGTGTGGTGCGCTAACGATTCTAACAGATCACCGCCTTAATTATCTATTTAATAGTAAAATTGTATAAAATTGTATAAATATGTACCTAATGCGATGCATAACCGCATCCTAGCTACAACCATCTGGGACAGGGATCTCCTTGTCAGTCTGCTGACTAACAAGGGGATCGAAGTAAATCTTTTTTTTTTCTCGCCCTTTTAAAGCCTAGCCAGGCTCATGGGCCCGGTTTCCCGGTTTCAATGGCGTATGTGCTCCCCAGCTGGACGGGACGCCAGTCCATTGCAGCGTTACTCATTTTTGCCAGCTGAGTGGACTGGGGCAACGTGAAATGAAGTGTTTTGCTCAAGAACACAACGCGTCGCCCGGTCCAGGAATCGAAACCACAATCTTACGATCATGATGCTGACACCCTAACCACTAAGCCACGTGCCTCCACAATCGAAGTAAATCACCCAACTATAAATACCAAAAACTACAATAGAAGTTTTTGCAGACTGATAGATATCCGAATACCTTTTGACTTAAATATCACCCCGAAAAAAAAGCGAAGAAACTGTCAAAACACAAGCACCTTGAAACCGTACTAAACAGAGTGAAATATGAAAGTCAATACCGATGCTAGAGAAATCGTAGCACAAGCTATGATAGGAAAAAAAATCCTGAGTAAAAACTTTTTTACACATCGTCTAAGAGTATCAATCATACTAACATTCCATGACACTTTAATAGCACAATTCTCCCAGTATATACGCAATACATGTGATATTATCAACGTGACTCTTGCTTAAAGTTTCTGGTTTTGTGAAAAATTAATATTGATTACCTGATATATACAGCTACATACATGTAATCATTAAAGCTTAGATATAGCATTCAATATTCTCAGTGTTATAATTTCAGTCTTTGTGGTCCGCCCAACTTATGACCTATATTTCAGTAAATGTACTTTGTACATTTTGTAATGTAAAACTTTAGGTTTTCGAATTCTCCTGAAAAGGTCGTAGAGTCACTGAAGACCACACGTAAGCCTACTTATTTCTGTTGAAGAAGTGATGTCTATCAGCATTGTAGCATCAAGAACTTACTGAACACGTAATCTTTATGTATAGTCGCAGTCCTTTAATTCATAATGGGTTCTTGACTTCGTTTCACAAGTAATTTTTTTCTGCATCGTTTTCCCTGAGTTATACTCTCAGATTATGGACAACTCTTCTATATGATGTAGAATCGATAAAGGCCCAGTATCTTATATCTTTTACATGTTTCGCTCATTAGACGGTGATCATACTGGGGCACCACCTTGAAAGGTTTTACTCGAACGAATCAGCCCTGGGGCTTATTATATCTTAAGCTTACTACTTATTCTATCGGTCTCTTTTGCTGAACCACTAAGTTATCGGGATATAAATACACCGACACCGGTTGTCAAACGATGGTGGAGGAACAAACACAGACACAGAGACACACATACATACATATATATATATATATATATATATATATATATATATAGCGGTTCGGCAAAAGAGACCGATAGAATAAGTACTAGGCTTCCAAAGAATAAGTCCTGGGGTCGATTTGCTCGACTAAAGGCGGTGCTCCAGCATGGCCTCAGTCAAATGACTGAAACAGGTAAAGAGAGTAAAGAGTATATATGCACAGGCTTCTTTCAGTTTCCGTCTACCAAATCAACTCACAAGACTTTGGTCGGCCCGAAGCTATAGGGATGCTTGAGGGCCGAAAGGATGCCTGGGAGTCGCAGTTGAGAACTGCTGCGCTAGCTCACTGACCTTGTTGTTTAACTCCGAGTGACAACTCATCGAGTGGACCCATAAACGAAGGTATTCCGGGAGCGACGTCTACATTATTTATTTAGACATTTACTATCATAGTATCTAGGGCTATATTATTGGCTATATTTTAAAGCAGGAGAGATATAAAGGGTCCCTTCGATCATGAATGACCATGGGGTTGCACTTAGAAAGTTATCCTCCGTTGCACAAGTCCGGGCAAGGTTGTTTATGGAAGACTAGTAGTCGCTCATGCATAACAGCTTCCACTTTCCACTCTCTCACAAATCCTATCAATAAAATTCTCCATGATTATTTGATTTTGATGTTCACCTTGTTTTCTAAAGAACTTATTTACAAATGGACAAAAAGTCATTAGACAAAAAAAAAATCATCGGATAAAGAGAGATAAGACCAAAAGACGTGGACGAAGTGGTGTTGGAGAAAGTGACATCAGACGAAAAGTCGAGTCACCCTCCGTCGGTTACGGCGACGAGTGTTCCAGTCGATCCAATCAACAGAACACCACGCTACTCGAGAAACTAGCGTGCAAGTGGTTGATCACTTCGCAGACACGCGTACCTTCAGCGTAGATCTCGGCGGGGTTCAGTGTGACACAGAATGTAACAAGGCTAGTCCTTTGAAATACAGGTACAATTCATTTTTGCAAGCTGAATGAACTGGAGCAACGTGAAATATAAAAATGTATTGCTCAAGAAGACAACACAGTGCCGGGTGTCGAACTCATAGCCTTACGATCGTGAGTCACATACCCTTAACCACTAAGTCACGCGCATTCACAATAGACAACATTATACCATATTGGTTATATTATCCTTATCATTCTTTAATTCTTTTACCTGTTTCAGTTATTTGACTGCGGTCATGCTGGAACATCACATTGAAAGATTTTACCCCAGGACTTATTTTTAAAGCCTAATACTTATATTATCGGTCTCTTTTGCCGAACCGCTACGTTACGAGGAAGTAAACACCAACACCGGTTGTTAAGCGACGATGGGGAATAAACACACACACAAAGACACACACACACACACACACACACACACACACACACACACACACACGCACGCATGCATACATACATACATACATACATACATACATGTCTCTTTGGTCAGCTGAAAGCATTTATGGCACAAAATTGGCAGACACGCGTCTCCCAACCGAATCTTCAGTGATAGTGGACTTAACTGAACCGTAACTTATCTACACATTCTCTGATAGCTCACAGATGGTGATTCGACGATTTCCCTTAACAGCCGGCCGCACATCTGCGAAGTTTTTCTCGGTTCTGCTGGTTGCAGGTCTCCCAGAACGTTCGTCACTATCGACATTTTTTCGGCCATTTAGAAAAGTCTGAATCACTCGTACACTTTTGTGCTATTTATACATTACTTTACATACCCTTTCTGCAACTTTGCGTGGGCCTCTGAACAGATATCGCCGTGACAGCTTTTTCTGTCATGGTCAACGCGACGATCACACGTTACACATGTTATTTCTAAGCTCTGTTGTAAACAGAAATGAGCTGGAAGAATCAAACTTAGTGTGCATTCACAACAGATGGCAATGTCAGTCTGTGCCAAGCGGCTTTACGCTGCGTGCCTTAGCTTCGTTGCTATGTCAACAGTCCGGATACTTATTGATCAGACCTCATATATATATGTATACTCTTTTACTTGTTTCAGTCATTTGACTGCGGCCATGCTGGAGCACCACCTTTAGTCAAGCAAATCGACCCCAGGACTTATTCTTTGGAAGCCTAGTACTTATTCTATCGGTCTCTTTTGCCGAACCACTAAGTTATGGGGACGACAAACACAGACACACAAACACACACACGACAAACACAGACACACAAACACACACACACA
>NC_069001.1:36719719-36722701 GCF_001194135.2 Octopus bimaculoides
TATATATATATATATATATATATATATATACATATACGACGGGCTTCTTTCAGTTTCCGTCTACTAAATCCACTCACAAGGCTTTGGTCGGCTCGAGGCTATAGTAGAAGACACTTGCCCAAGGTGCCATGCAGTGGGACTGAACCCGGAACCATGTGGTTGGTAAGCAAGCTACTTACCACACAGCCACTCCTGCGCCTATATATATATATATATATACGACGAGCTTCTTTCAGTTTCCGTCTACCAAATCCACTCACAAGGATTTGGTCGTCCTGAGGCTATAGTAGAAGACACTTGCCCAAGGTGCTTCGCAGTGAGACTGAACCCAGAACCATGTGGTTGAGAAGCAAGCTTCTTACCATACAACCATGTTTGTGCCTATATAAGATTATGTTATCTTGTACGTCCTTGGTGAGTGATTAGTCTTCTGTTTCTAACAGATCGAGCGACCTTGCACGAGTTTCATCAAAAGATGGAGTGGCTACGTGTAGAACGCTTTTGACTATAGGTCTGCTAGAACAAGTTTCACGAGTGCAACATATCATGGAATGTTAACGAAGTTCGCTAAATGAAATATACAGGAGTTGAGGACCACGACCACCCGTATCATCATAAAAGGGAAAATGTCGCGATAAAAGGCTTTAATGCCCATGTAAATATAACTCGATTAATCAGGGCTGGCTGACTTCTTATTGAAAAAGTGGCAAACTTCACTTTCTGAAAGTAATCAAAAACTCTTCAGTTTCAAATCTGGGTCCTGGGTTTTGCAGTCACTATTGCAATTTTTCTTTGTTAGATCTATTTTCACGTTGTTCAACATTTTTCTTTTCTTTTCCTTTTTTTTTTTTCGTTTTCTTTTCAGATATTAGCCATGAATAAGGGACGTTCCCTAACACCCTCCTTTTAATAACTTCATTTTTTGGTGCTTAATTCTTTTCTGTTTCTTATTCTATTTTACTTTTTATTTGCTTTTGCAATCTCTATCAGTTTTCTCCTTTCTTCTCACTGCTATCTGCCGCTTATCTTCTACTTATTGGCGTCTTTGTTTTATTGTAATTCATAGGTATTTATTGTATACATCCCGACTCATTATACCAGAATGTGTGAGGCGTATTCTAAAAGAAGTCAATAAAATTTGTTTGTGTTTCTCTTTTTCCACAACCAGTGGAACGCGAAGCGCTCCTCACGTCCGCGGGTTCGTGAGATGGCTGTGATCTGTAGACAGTTTTGAGTAGGAATCGGAAAGAGACGTATGAACGCGCAAGGTGCATATGTAGACTGGATTCGTATAACGGATGAGAAGAATAAAAACGCAATGCGCATGTTAAACAAGTTATATGAAGGTCTGCATGCCACGTCTGACACCACTACCACGCAACTTTGCTACAATATTTTTACTTCTTTATTGTCCAGTCTAATTATTTGATTAATTATCCAGTTGAGAATATTAGTACTATAGTTTATTACTGAAATACCTAGAATGATTTACTTTCTCTTTCTGCTATAGGCAAAAGGCTTCAGTTTGGTGGAGACTGGGGTTTGTCGACTGCATCGAATTCAAGTGCTCGATTGATGCTTATTTTATCAGCCCCGAGAGGATGAAAGGTAAAGTCTACGTCAGTGGAAACTGAACTCAGAACGTAAGACCGGAAGAAATACCGCTAAATATTTTGCCCGGAGTGCTAACCACTCTGTCCGCTCACCTTATATACAGGAGTTGGACTTAATAATGGAAGCACCTTAAAATTTCAGACAAATTTATTTTAATATGGGATAGGTCCTATAATTACTGTAATTACTGCGTTTGGCAGTAATTACAGCTTCAATTCTACGAGGCATGGACTGGTACAAAGTTTGAATTGTTTCGAAATGAATTTTTGTCCATTCTTCAGCTAAAACAGTCTCCAGTTCTTGTAGTGATGATGGTGGAGGATATCGACTCCTTACTTGTTTTTTCTAAAATGCACCATAAATGTCCAATAATATTGAAATCTGGGGACTGTGGTGGCCAGATAAGATGTTCAACTTCACTAGAATATTCCTCGGGCCATTCAGTAACAACTTTAGCTGTGTAAATTGGTAAATTACCATCTTGAAAGTTCCGCAATCAAAGGATGAATTTGATCAGATAAAATGCTTAAATAGTCTTGACTTAATTCTGCCATGAAGCGAAACTATTGGGCCGGCGGATTTCCAAGATATAGCCTCTCAGATCATCACAGATCCTCCTCTTTGTTTAACAGTTGGAAGAAGGCAGTCTGAGTAAAATGCTTCTTTTGTCTGTCTCCACACGTATACTTGGCCGGTGATTGGAAATAAGGAAAAGGATGACTCCTCCGAGAAAATAACATTCTTCCACTTCCATTTTTTATATATAAAACATATAGCGGCCTACATACACTTTAGTCTCTTATAAGTAAGTATATACTTATCTAAACCTTGTACGACTCTCTTCTTCCTTTCTTTTATTCTTTCCTTCTTTCTATCAGCCGTTTCACGCTTACTTCGTTCATTCCACTCTTCGTTCTTTCGTTCTCCCTCTCTCACATTTCATTGCCTTCTCTTCTTGCTCACTTTCCATCCTCTTTTCACTTCACTGTGTTCCTGCCCTTTCTTTCTCGCCCCTCCTTATTTTTTCTGTCCCTCTGCCTCCACCTCTCTCTCTTCTCTCCCCACGTGACCGATGTTCAGCCAAGCCTGACCTTTCTTTCTTGATTCGGTCGCCTGCCGTGCAACGTCTATATTCCTCCCTGTACCTATGAAATCTTGTATCCCTGCCGTAAGGCTTTACTTCCACACACGCCAGCTTAATTTAATTCGTCCTTAGTCGAAAGACACCTGTTGTTATCTCCTGTTATTTGTATTTGTGTAAAATTCTCCGTTTCTTTCCGTCCTTGTTTTGTTTGTATCGTCTATCTGGCTGTTTTGCGTTCTTGTCCCATTTTGCATTTTTATATATAAAACATATAGCGGTGTGCA
>NC_069001.1:36722868-36723773 GCF_001194135.2 Octopus bimaculoides
ATATATATATATATATATATATATATATATATATACAGGGTCCGAAGGCATTACAATCCGCGTGTCACAGATAGTGAAAGACTATGTGCAACGACGCATCATTTTATATGCACTTTACCAAGATGGCAGCAAAGTGCAGACAACTGGCAAGATGGATACTGTGGTCCTTCAAGACAAGAGACCAAGAAATTACGTTGACGACGTGGAGAATCTTTCTTCTCAGCCGCCTGGTCTGCTGCTCCCAGTTATGGTCACCACATAGTGCCAAACTAACACCGGAGGTTGAAGCAATCCAACGCCATTACACTAAAAAGATTAAAACAGTGCAGCGGATGAGCTACAGAGATTGGCTGAGGAAACTACAGCTTTACTCACTTGAACGAAGGTGTGAGAGATATGTAATAATGTACATATGGAAAATTGTAGAAGGGCTAGTACCTAATTTCGGTATTGAGTGTTATATAAATGCCAGAACTGGCCGCCATTGTATTGTACCACTCCATCTAAATTCCATCCACTCCATCTAAATTCAGGACCAGGTAATGCAATAGTCTAGGGTTCAAAGGTCCACAGCCCTGCGACAAAAATCAAGGAAACTGCTTAAGATGGAAGTAGATGCCTTCAAAAAGAAACTAGACATCCTCCACTCCACAATACCGGGTGAACAACCCACATGGGGTGCAGACGAGGGCGGCGGAATCAAACTTCCTTATACACCAAATGGGCCAACAGCTGGGATAAAGGCATAAACAGGAGTGGTGATGTGAAACATCCCAGACTGAGGAAATCAAAAAGACCATGGTAGTGCACCAGCATGACCGCAGCTGCAAAGCTGAAACGAGTAAAATAATGAAAGAATAAAAGAATATATGTGCGTATGTGTCTGTATATATATATATATATAT
>NC_069001.1:36724133-36727791 GCF_001194135.2 Octopus bimaculoides
ATATATATATATATAATGATTATACGTATATGGCAGAGACAGTGAGAACATCGCTAATTTAAAGAAAAATTTGCACCCTAATGGATTGTGTTCAAAGGAGTTCTAAACTTTCTGTGTTGAGTGTCCTGTTGCAATTCTAAATCGAAATGCTTCTACCCATACAGCTATTGATAGCAATAAAAATGACACCTGTCGTTTGATGTGAGAACTTGTAGCCTCGCTAAAGGAAATGCAATCGATTTTTTGTATAACAATTTTCTTTTGATATATGGAAGTATCGATCATGGGCGTAAACAATATAGCAGACTGCTACATTACTGTTAATTGCTTTTTTTTTCGTGTTTTTATTTCGCTTATTTAAATGAGTCTGAGCTCCTGAGTGAGTAGACATTTTTTATTCTTTATATCTATTCTATATTTTTTTTCTATCGCTGGTTTCATTTGCAGATGGACGAAAATGCAGGAGTACCACCTGCCAGGACATTTTGTCGATTATATTGACTCTAATACTTTCCGCACAGATATGTGTGTATATCTGTGTGTGAATATCTGATATGTGTGTGTATGTGTGTGAGAATATCTGAAATAAACTCGACTGTTCTCACGAACGAGAGTAATAAATATGAACCCGGCCGCTCTCAAAAATTATGTAAAAAAGCAACGGAAAAATAATCCTTGTCCGGTTCCGGATCAATCTAATCAATTCGTGTCAGTCACATGACCAAACCTCTCTGAAAGTTTCATCCGAATCTATCCAGCGGTTCTTGAGATATCTTGTTCACGGACAAACAAACAAACAAACACAACTGAAAACAATACTTCCGCCTTCGCTAGGGCGGAGGTAATAATAATAATAATAATAATAATAATAATAATAATAATAATAATAATAATATTATTAATAACAATAACAATATGTTCAGGACCTATCTATAAAGGTAAAGAGATTGTGAAACACAATATAAGCAGTTCTAGAAATTGGTTCCCCTAGCACAGCAACAAACTTCTACCAAAGAGACTGAAGGATACTGGAATCAAAACATGAATTAGCAGCCTGCAAGAAGTGTCCAAACTGTATTTTTCAAGTATTTTAAGATTTTTGAGATTTGAGTAGACTTGTGGTCAACAAGCTTCAGGATAATACCCGTTATTAACCCATTACCTCCCATAATTCTATTAACTGGAATTTTTTATGAAACTTTGATTTCTAGCATAAAACAGCGTTAGAAACATGCTGGAATGATCAAAATAACATTTCAAAATAACATTTTAAATAGAAATAAGCGAGATATTGGGTGAAAAATAAGCAAACCTCATTTGAATATCAGACAAATATACCTAGTAGATAATAGCAAAAGGGTTAGATATGTGTAAATATTAACAGATAATTACGAAATTTGTAATTTTTAAGTGATCTCATATGAGATTACTGGTAGGTAATGGGTTAAATTAGCATGTTATGGCTTTTACTTTTTACCTCTTACTTTTTCTAGTCGTTGTACTGTGACCATGCTGGGGCACCACCTTGAAGGGTTTAGTCGAACAAATCAACGTCAGTACTTATTTTTAAGTCTATGCCTCTTTTATCGGTGGTTTTTGCCGAACCACTAAATTATGGGGATATAAACAAACCAACATTGGTTTTCAAACTGTGTGGCAAGTTGGGTGACAAGCACAAACACAAAGGCACACACCCATACATACATACATACATACATATATATATATATATATATATATATATATATATATATATATATATATATATATATATATATATATATATATATATCGCAAAAAAAAATAAACATGGATCTATGTCAGACGTGGAACCAGATACCACTAGTCTAAGATCTAATTGTTCTGCTCCAAATTCTCCTCTTTTACAACTTTCACATCTTAATCGCCCAGGATCTATCAAGGGGCCACATTCTTCTGGAGCAATTTGCGAATCGGAGGACTCGACTGTCAGTGAACTGCGCAAACAACTCCGTGAAAAAGACATGAAGTTGACAGATATACGCCTCGAAGCATTAACCTCAGCTCATCAGCTCGAGCAATTACGAGAAACCATGAATAAAATGAGGGTTAGTATTGTTGTTGTTATTATTGTTTAATTTATCCTCATCACCCCTTCACTAGGCCAGTTCTTTGATCAAAAATGTTTCAGACACAATAGTTTCATCTTATTTTTTGGCTTGTAGTGTTTCTACAAGTACATTATCTATAAAGTGTCTATAAGATGATAAAGGAAGATTTAGCTGCTATTTCTAGAAGATTGAGTGACTATATAATCTCATCTCCTCTAGGTCGTCGTCCCATAGGATGCCCCAAGACTGTTTCCACGCATTTTCCCCATCCGTCTCGATCTTCCATACCAGAATCCTCCAGCAACTTGTCAATATAAGTCATCTTCCTCCTTCCTCTCTTGGTTCTTCCTTCTGTTGGTTGCCAGAGCACCAGCTTGTTAGCAATTTCATCAATGTGTCTGATGCAGTGTCCAGCTAGCCTCATCCTTCTATGCTGTATCTTCAATGTTACTTTTGGTAGTCTCCGGTATAAGTCAGAGATGGCTAACAACTTTGACTATTTAAAGCAGTAGTTCTCAGCCAGGGTCCATGTAAGATTTTGCTGCTAATACTAGGGTCAGTATAATCGACTTACCCCTTTCCCCAAACTCACTGGCCTTGTGCCAAAATTTGAAATCATCATCATTATTATTATTATTATTATTATTATTATTATTTACTCTTCAGAATGAGATGAGTGCTTTGAAAGCAGACAATGACCGGTTAACTCGAATGGTCACCACTAAAAACCTAAACATGTCGACTTCCTCCCTACATCACCAAGTGAGCAATGATTCTCTTGACCGCAGTCTTAGTTTGGCATCATCAGATCACGGTAGTCTTGGTAAGTAGAAACATTTCGTTTCCTCCATGCTCCCCACCTATTAACGTAACAAATATAATGACATTGTTTTTTCCTGTGTTTTTGTTAGGGTTTTTTTTCTTCATTCTCCATTACCAGAACTCTTTATAGTGCACCAACATTATTATTATTATGTCAATGGGGATTGTTGGATCTACATTTGTCTCATGTACTTTCACCCTCTCTTTCCAATCTTTTTCTTTCTTTATCTCTCTCTTTCTCAATCTCTTTCATTCTTTGTTATCTATTCTCTTTCTCTCCTTCATACATCTTTCTTCACCACACGTCCAATCCTGCATCTATATATATGTGTATGTGTGTGTGTTTGTATTTGTGTACTACTGCTTCACGCAACCTGTATTGGTTTGTTTACTTAGCAGTTTGACAAAAGAGACTTTTAAAAAATGAGGACTCGGTTTGTTTGTTTTTTTTGTTTTTGTTTTTTTTGTTTTTTTTGTAACTGGACCCTTTGAGGTGGTGCCCAAGCATGGCCACAATCCAGTGACTGAAACAAGTAAAAAAATAAAATAAAGATAAAGATTTACAGCTGTGCATTATCATTGTAGAAACTTTTATCTTTTCTGTCTAAATGAAATATTCCGTGTTTACCAAATTTTTTTATGAAAGTTAAAATCAAAGACTCAGGTGCTACGAGAGGAAAAAACTGTTTAAATTAGCTCCTTTTGTTATGTTTAAAAAGAATCTTTTCAGCTAAATTCATTTATTT
>NC_069001.1:36728466-36730634 GCF_001194135.2 Octopus bimaculoides
CCAACCACTTTACTTTAGAGTGTACTGGGTGCTTATTATGTGACACCGACACAAGTGCTTTTTGTGTGACACTACCATGAGTGCTTTTCATGTGGCACCAAAAAAAAATGTGAATCTAAATATGGTCAGATTCGAACAGTAAGTCAAAGACACTAAAATCACGTTTTTCTCTTTGGAAAGAACAATGGAGAATTTGTGTGTTTTTCTTCATGAAGGGGTCAAAATGTTCCCCTTGGAAAGAACAATGAACTATATGTGTGTGTGTGTGTGTGTGTGTATACATAGGTGAGGTGGCAGAATTGTTAGCATGCAGGGTGAAATGCTCAATGGTATTTCATCCATCTTTTTGTTTTGAGTTCAAATTCTATTCTGCTGAGGTCGACTTCGCTTTTCATCCTTTCAGGTTCAAGAAAATTGGTACCAGTTTGGTACTGAGGTTGACATAATCAATTTAATTACTCCGGGTATGAGTGTGAAAGACTGCATCCCTCTGCCAAGCCATTTTGGGTCAGTGCGGCAGAGAAGGCTCATCAAACCAGTATGATCTCAAACCATTTTCTGATCAAGAGAACATGCTGAGGCCTTCATCCTGCAGTGGGCTGAACATGGGCAATCCACTATATATATATATATGTATGTATGTATATAAAAGACATGTTAGGATCCACAATGAGCAGAACTTACCTGCAGGTATTGGTAGTTCAAATCAGAGGTGCAATCTGTGTGGGTATTTTTTCAAAACATTGTCTGGTTTAAAAAGCCACATCAGACGCCATGAAAGGGCTAAGGTGTAGGTGCAGGAGGTGGTCAAACTCTGTGTAAGGAGTAGACAACCATCATATGGACAATAGTATATTGTGTGTGTGTTTTCCTTCCTTCCTGAAAGGGTCAAATCTTCTTCCTCTTAGAAAGAACTACAAACATTGGTATACTTTGTGTGTTTTCCTCACTGAAATAAACAATGCAAACCAACGTAGACACTCAATTCCACAGGTCTAACTATCCCTCTTTTACTTCCCACAATAATGACTGGTACCTATTATATGATGCAGAGTCTGTTGTTTCACTTAAACCATCCAGATTCTTGTTCGTTTTCAAAAATGAATTCATAAACATGTGACTTGTGTATTTCACGAGGGATC
Organism: Octopus bimaculoides; assembly: GCF_001194135.2. Classification (NCBI taxonomy): domain Eukaryota; kingdom Metazoa; phylum Mollusca; class Cephalopoda; order Octopoda; family Octopodidae; genus Octopus; species Octopus bimaculoides. The sequence goes on from NC_069001.1 coordinate 36,729,609, forward strand.
TGGTTGTGAAGGGGTTAAAATATCAGAGACAGCTTGGCACGGGAGAGGTAAACTAAAAGAGGGGAAGGAAATCATGAAAGGCTTTATGTTATCTGCGTAATAGACTAAGGTAGACTTAGATCAAACAGTGGAACGGGTCTGGTGTAATTGTATAGCGTCTCATGGCTGCAAGAGGATGTTTGACAGCAGGGAAACTTAAGAAGACTAAACAAAGATAAGCTGTGCAAATGAAAACAGATCTTTTGGGGCAGCACTGACGATAATGATAGAAAATAATAATAATAATAATAATAATAATGAGAAAGATGGAAAATTACACTGAACTCTTCAGACTGCAATTCTATGGTATTGAATTGCTAGCCACTCCCTCTAAAAAAAATAATGATATTTTGGTTTCAAATTTTGGCACAAGGCCAGCAATTTTGAGGGGAGGGGTAAGTTGAATTCATCAACCCTAGTTCTTAACTGGTACGTTATTTTATCCACCCCCAGAAAGATTGCACAGCAAGGTTGGCCTCAACAGAATTTAAACCCAGAAGGTAAAAAGTTGGAAGAAATACTGTGTAGTTACATTGCTGAAGTGTACTGCTATGCATTCATAAGAACTGTATCTAGTTTCTGATGGGGGCCCAGTGGAGGAGAGGTGCAGGAGTGGCTGTGTGGTAAGTAGCTTGCTTCCAACCACATGGTTCTGGGCTCAGTCCCACTGTGTGGCACCTTGGGTAAGTGTTTTCTACTATAGCTTCAGGCTGACCAAAGCCTTGTGAGTAGATTTGGTAGACGGAAACTGAAAGAAGCCTGTTGTACATATATATATATGATGATGATGATGATGATGATGATAGATATATATATATATATATGTATGTGTGTTTGTGCGTCTGTGTTTGTTCCCCCCCCCCCTAACATCGCTTGACAACCGATGCTGGTGTGTTTATGTCCCTGTAACATAGCGGTTTGGCAAGAGAGACCGATAGAATAAGTACTAGGCTTACAAAGAATAAGTCCTGGGGGTGATTTGCTCGG
>NC_069001.1:36730671-36732252 GCF_001194135.2 Octopus bimaculoides
TAACATCGCTTGACAACCGATGCTGGTGTGTTTATGTCCCTGTAACATAGCGGTTTGGCAAGAGAGACCGATAGAATAAGTACTAGGCTTACAAAGAATAAGTCCTGGGGGTGATTTGCTCGGCTAAAAGCAGTGCTCCAGCATGACTGCAGTCAAATAACAGAAACAAGTAAAAGAATAAAAGAATCCTTCTGACGTTGATAATAAGATAGATGTGTGTTTTTGAGAGGCCACGGTAGAGCAGGGTTAAGGGGTACCCTTCCCCTCGTTGAATCAGTGCTTAGTTCTGCACTGTGTAGCATCAAATGGACGGGAAGATGAAACTCCTTGAGGATAGGATGTCAGCTGAAGCGAAGAAAGGCGACTCGTTGCTTGTTAATTCAGGATGTAATGTGGGTGGGAGTGAGTCGGGGTACGGGCGTGGTCATGGTGACATGACGGTGTGCGTTAGGGGGCTTAAATTTGAGAGGTTCCTTAACTAGACCGTCATCATCATCACCGCCACCACTTTTGCCATCATCAACATCATCATAATCACTGTTGTCATCATAATGGAAATGGCAGTGGTGGTGGTGTTATTGTTTCATCTCAAATCCGTTCAAATTGAGAAATCTTATGATCTAGGATCAAATCCAATGTGTTTCTTACTTTTCTCTCTCTTTCTCTTTCTCTCTCTCTCTCTCTCTCTCTCTCTTTCTTCTCGCTCTAATACAAACAAAAATGAGGTATGATTTGAGGAAGATTTTACTGCTCTTTCTAGCAATGTAAATGTCTGCACAGTCAGAGTGGCATTGAAGGCCGTTGCTGCTTCTTTTTGCATTTCTTGTCAAGCATCAGTTTTAGTCATGTTGTCCTGCCACCAGAGCTGTCTTCCCATTCCTGAAATTCCTAACTTTGTGCCAATGGTACGCCTTCCTTATTGAAAAGGAAAGAAAACAAAGAACTAAAGGAGGGTTGTGAGTTGACAGAGGAGATTGATCATCACCATCATCATTATCATCACCATCATCATCTTTGCTCATTTTAATGTCCGTATTTGCATGGCTCAAATGGAATTTGTTGAGTCAGATTTTCAATGGCCCAATTGCCCGTCTTGTTGCCAGTCCTTACATGCTTCCAAATAAGATGGTATTTCCCCATGGCCAGATATGGATGATGGAAAATGAAGGGCACCTCGTTTGATGATGCTCATTTACAAGTAACACATCTTGTCAAGACAAGACATCACTCACACACACACACACACACACACCATCATCATTATCATTATCATCATTTAACATCCGTTTTCCATACTGCCATAGGTTGAACGGTTTGACTGGGGTCTGGGAAGCCAGGAAGCTGCACCAGGCTTCAATCTGATCTGGCAAGGTTTCTACAGCTGGATGCCCTTCCTAACGCCAACCACTCAGAGAGTGTAGTGGGTGCTTTTTACATGCCCCCAGCATAGGGGCCAGTCAGGTGGCACTGGCATCGACCACACTCAAATGGTGCTTTTTACATACCACTAGCACAGGTGCCAGTCAGGCGGCACTGGCCTCAACCCCGCTCGAATGGTTCTTTTTTATGTGCCACTGGTAC
>NC_069001.1:36732911-36741622 GCF_001194135.2 Octopus bimaculoides
AAACACTAATAATAATAAGTATAAATATAAAATAGTAGTAGTAGTAGTAGTAGTAGTAGTAGTAGTAGTAGTAGTAGTAGTAGTAGTAGTAGTAGCAGCAGCAGCAGCAGCAGTAATAATAGAGGTATAAGAACTGCTTTTAGCCAAATATTATTTTTGTGTTTGTATGTGTGTGCGTGTGCATATATATATGTGTGTGTGTATGCGTGTGTGTCATTCTTTGTGATTGTGTGTATGTATATATGCAGGTATATTTGAATGTGTACATAGGTGTGTGCATCTATGTATATGTATATATTTCCCTCCCTCTCTCTCTCTTTCTCTCTCCTCATGTGTGTGTGTGTGTATATACACAGGCATATAGACATCCACACACCCACATTCACTCCCCACCTTGCCTAATCAGTGTGTGCTCATAGATATATCCAAGTATAAGGTTTCAGTAATAGGTTTTTATTAAGTACGAAAATATCCTTAAAAATATAGGATCTACACATCATTGCCTCCACCATGTGTCGATGTATTCCTCTCCTGTACACATGCGTGCATGTGTGTGTGTGTTAAAGAAAATATGTATCTAACTCCAAATTGAATATTAAAAATATATTAAATTTTTAACATTACAATCTAAAATAAAATCTATATTATTAACAGGATGTGTTTAAATAAGAAGTAAAGGAAGGTGAGGTCATATTTTTTCCGTTAGTTGCATTGATAGATTATTAAATGGTGATGGTGGCGGTGGTGGTGGTGGTGGTTGCAGTGTAGAGCAAGGAAATAAATAGCATTTGTGCAGAGAAACTGCAGGAAGCCTCTGTCTTGAATTCCAAGAATCACTGTTCTTATTTTGCATTCCCAAAACAGCTGTTATCACATGCAGAACGGATCCGGCTTTCAGCCAAATCTGTCATGAAGATCCACCCACCGTTTTGCTTTGCTTTGGCTACGAAGGGTGGGTTGCTGGTTGTCTTTTATTTTTTTTCTGCTCAGTGTCTACTGCAGCACCAAAGATTGTTGGGTTGACAAATGAGCTTTTCCTCTTTCAGAGAAAATCCTCTTCAGTTTCTTTGAGGAAATTCTTGTTTCAGACAAAAATGTATGAAAGGTTGGTGAGAGAGGCAAAATTGGTGTAACTAAGTCACTGGTATAGCCTGCTCGTGAAGTTAATGTGCAAGTGGCTGAGTACTCCACAGACATGTGTACCTTTAATGTTGTTCTGAGGGAGATTCAGTGTGACACAGAGTGTGACACAGAGTGTGACAAGGCTGGCCACTTTGAATTACAGGCACAACTTGTTTGCACCAACTGAGTGGACTGGAGCAATGTGAGGTAAAGTGTCTTGCTCAAGGACACAATACTTAACAGTATTTCTTTGGACTTTTCATGATCTGAGTTCAAATTCTGCTGTGATCAACTTTGCCTTTCATACTCTAGGGGTTAACAAAACACTGTTACTAATCAAATACTGGGGCCAACTGGTAGCCTTGTGCCAAAAATTAGAAAGAATTATTATTGTTATTCAGGCGTCAAGCTGGTAGAATTGTTAACATTCCAGACAAGTTGCTTAGTGGCATTTCATCCAACTTTATATTCTGGGTCCAAATTTTGCCGAGGTCGACTTTGCCTTTCATCCTTTCAGGGTCGATGAAATAAGCACCAGTCAAACACTGGGGTCAATGCAATCAACTTACCCCCTGCCCCCAAATTTCAGGCCTTGTACCTGTAGTAGAAAGGATCATTATTATTATTATTATTAAGATGGTGAGCTGGCAGAATCATTAGCATGCCAGGCAAAATACTTAGCAGCATTTCACCCATCCTTACGTTCTGAGTTCAAATTCTGCTGAGGTCGATTTTGTTTTTCGTCCTTTTGGAGATTGATAAATTAAGTACCAGTTATGCACTGGGGTCGATGTAATCAACTGGTCTCCTCCCCCCCAAAAAAATGTCAGGCTTTGTGCCTATGGTAGAAAGGATTAATAATAGTAGTAATAATACTGCATTTTAGCTCTGAGTTAAATGAAAACTCCCTTACTTGAAAATGCCGGTAAGGATCAATGACTGCCTCTGGCTGTAGAATAATATCTCAGTAGAATGTACTTCTCTAACCCATGCTATCATGGAAAATCAGATGTAAAGTAAATGAACAAATATAATTGCTCTACAGTCATGTTGTCTTTCAAAAATGTGTGCGTGTGTGTGGGGGTTACTAATGAGTAAGATGTTAGTTAAGTCTGCAGTTGATGGCGAAGGCAAGATCAGATTCCAAAACCAAGAAATAACCGAAACCTTTGCAAATTAACGAGAAAAGAGGAGAGAGTGTGTGTGTGTGTGTGTGTTACAAGCTCAGAACCATGTAACTATGTAACATGATTAGACAATTAGTACAAGGAATATTCTGTATGAGATAAGAGAGAAAGAGATTGTTTGAAAACCTTGGTACGATGAGTTCTGTTAAGGATCTCACTTACACACACACACACACACTTTGTTCTCTCTGTCTCTTTCTCTTCTTCTTTCCCCTTTTTTTTTCTACCCAGGTATGCAACAAATGCATACCAAATGCATCATCATCATCATTATTATCTTTGGACTTGTACAGATATTTGTACATTAGTCATTCTGGAAACTGATTCCATGGCTTTATTACAAGGTTTCATTTTATTTTATTCCGTTTTCGTTATTTATTATTATTTTTTTTCTCTCTCTCTACCCATGTGCCAACATACACACACATTTTCATTACAACCAGTCTATTATATCTAGATTACGCTAACTTACGCAACTAGCAGCAGCAGCAGTGGTAGACCCTACGAATACTAAAAGTGCCTGAGTTGCATTGATTTTCATGTGACTGAAGTACTTTTTAGAATTTGGTTGTGTCGGGGGGGAGGGGGTCTTTTGGTTGCTTCTCAACAAATTCTTCCACTTTCTCTGTAATATAGGTTCAAGTCATTTTTTAGTGTATGCATACTTTACACGCACACTCACATATATATATATCGAATGTATTCATAACATACATTATAGATACACGCTCGTAAATAAATACGTGCATATATATAATAAGAAATATTACACACACACACACACCTTGGGCGAGTGTCTTCTACTATAGCCTCAGGCCAACCCAAAGCCTTGTGAGTGGATTTGGTAAAGAGAAACTGAAAGAATCCCATTGTATACATCTATATATATATATATATATATACATATATATATATATTTATATGATGGTGCATGGCTTAGTGGTTAGGGTGTCGGACTCACGATAGTGAGATCGCGGGTTTGATTCCCAGACTAGGCGTTGCGTTGTGTTCTTGAGCAAAAGCACTTTATTTCATGTTGCTCTGCGATCATTTCGACATCTGCCATGTGACACCCAGTTGCACCTGGACAGGTAATGTCAATTTGATGGAGGGAGTGAGCTTATGTCTACCCAGACATTTGATCACTATAAACAAATCATTTGTGTGGTTGTTCGGTAAGAAATTGCCAAACCCTCATACATCGTCTGATGACGAGAGAATCCATTATATATATATATACACATATACACGACAGGCTTCTTTCAGTTTCCATCTACCAAATCCAGTCACAAGGCTTTGGTCGGCCCAAGGCTATAGTAGAAGACACTCAATCCCCAAAGTGGCACACAGTAACTGCTTACATACATGGCTTTAGAAATGAGAGAATGTGATTTCAATATGTAATGAGAAATGTATGTCTGTGTAAGAAAAAGAAAAAGTGTGTGTGTGTGTGTGTGATATTTTAGCAACTTCATAAAATGACTGACTTCCAAATTCCCCAATTCTTCAAATGTGCAACTGAAAACAAATGTATGCATGTGTGTGTGTGTGTGTGTAATATTTTATTATGTATATGCAAGTATATATTTATGAGTGTGTATATATTGTGTATGTTATGAATATATTCATATATGTATACATTTCTTATTTGAAAAAGAGAGACGGTGGGGGAGGGGGGGGCACAAAGAGAAGAAAAAATTCTATGAAAAACACTATTTTCTAACTGCTTGTATTGGAATGGTTTTGATAACAAGAATCTGTTGCCATCTATGCATGGTTTTAGTAATTTGGTAAATGGAAACGCCACTTGTGCATTACCAAAAATCAAAAAAATATAAAGAAAGAAAGAAAGAAAGAAGAAAAGAATAAATTTGTCCCCAGAATGATACAAAACAGACAACGATATGCATATAGAATATTTGAAATAGAAATTTACTTTCCATTATTGAAAAATAAAAGAAAAAACAATGAAATGGTATAAATTACTCGGACAGTCTTTGGAATCTATTGTACGGATGAGCTGAACGTGATGTGATAATATTTAGGTTGTTTGATTTTTTTTTTTTTTTTTTTTTTTTTTTTTTTTTTTTTTTTTTTTTTTTTCCTTGTAGTTGTAATAGTCAGCCACAATACTTTCTGTCCATATTTGTTATGCTGTCGTTTCAATCTGAGCACACCAGATTCAGAAATGTTTATTATTTGCACCTACTTACTTACACATTGCGCTCCTACTAGGAAATGCTTCGTGAAAATTATTTGGAATTTTTTTTGTGTGACGTGTATTTTGATACTTGAAATCCTACGAGTGTTTCACTGCTGTCAAAATTCAGTGTCTGACATCATCATCATCATCGTCGTCGTCGTTTTTAGCATCCACTTTTCCATGCTTGCATGGATGATATGGAATTCGTTGAGACAAATTTTCTACAGCAGGATACCCTTCCTGTCACCAACCCTCAACAGTTTCCATGTCATGTAATATTTCCCCATGGCTGGACATGTTCTCACAGAAAATTGAGAGTGAATTGACACCGCTTGTATGAAGGTGATGCTCACTTACAACTATCGCCTATTGCTAAAAGGAGGTACAAACATATACACTAGCATGCACACTCACACATACCTCAAGACAGCAAGCAATATATATATATATATATATGGGTGGGTTAGTGACTGGTTAAAATAACCATCTAAGGGATAGAAATAGCTATTACACTACTGGTATATTACCTATATTTAACCATGGGCATACATATGCAAACATATTATGTTCATAAGTTATAGGCAAAGACAAGGATAAACATGGATTTTCCATTTTCTGTTTTCGTTAAATATATACATATATATATATATGTATATATATATATGTATATATATATATATATATATAGAGAGAGAGAGAGAGAGAGAGAGGTAGGTATGTAGATAGATAGATATGCACCCAAGATCTATTTGTAACCAGTTAGCTTCACTTGGGTTAACAACACAACCATACACCACATCTTCCATGCTTGCTAAGGCACTGTCCTACGTCCTACTCCGCACAACCAGGTGCCCATTCACACACACACACACACACACACACACACACACACACACACACACATGTGAAGAACTTACCTCTTAACACTGAAGCACTTTAGTTATTAGTTTTAGAATTAATTTGGATCATAATTCTGAGAATATGAAATAAGAAAATTTACCGGTGATACAAACAAAAAAGAAAGAAATTAATAAATAAAGCAGATTGAATATTTCCACCAACATTTCTGAGTATAGTGAATTATATCTGTAAAATACAATAACTCTAGATTTTAAGATGTCTCTAGTAGGTTATGTAAAACTTAAGGGAAAATGCCCAAAAAAGAATGAAGAAAAAAACGTTTGGCAACATTTTGAAAAATATAGAAATTTGTTTGGCTTCATTTAATGGACTTAAATATCTGAAATCTGATTTTAATTGTAGTTTTAAAAATGTTGCAAAACGATATTCTTCAAACTCTTTCGTCATTGTCATTGCCATCGTCGTCGTCATCATCATCATCACCATTGAAGTGTTTGCCTGTAGTTTAAAATACTCCTATGTATTGATAGTTTCTTTAGACACAATGTTGTGGCAGTAATGGTGGTGGTGGTGGTGACTTCGTCATGCTGGCAGTTGTTGCATCTCATTAAAGGCACAAGGCCGGTAATTTTGAGGGCCAGGGTGCAGAAGTTAATCACATCAATCCCAGTATTTGACTGGCTTATTATTTCAATCGACCCTGGATGAATGGAAAACAAAGCTTCTATCAATAGGATTTGAACTCAGGATGTGAAGAGCCTGAAGAAATATTGCAAAGCATTTTTTTCTGATGCTCAAACAATTTTGCCAACTCACTGCCTTTAATGATGATGATGATGATGATGATGACTTGAAACTTTGGCAGAAGGCTAGCAAGTTTGGGGAAGGGGTCTGGTCAATTACATCGACCCCCAACGCTCAACTGGTACTTATTTTATCAACTTGTAAAGGATGAAAGGCAAAGTCAACCTTGGTGGAATTTGAACACGAGACAGAAAGACAAATGAAATGCCATTGAACATTTTACTTGGCGTGCTAACGATTCTACCAGCTCACCGCCTTAATAATGATGATGATAATGATAATAATAATAATAATAATCCTTTCTACTAAAGGCGCAAGGCCTGAAATTTGTGGGGAGGAGGATAGTCGATTACATCAACCCCAGTATTTCACTGAAAGTACGACAGGTAAAGTTGACCTCAGCGGAATTTGAATTCAGAACATAAAGACTAATGAAATGCCACTAGGCATTTTGTTTGGCATGCTAACGATTCTGCCAGCTTGCCAAAGAATATTGTACCGTTATAATATCATGCTACACATAGATTTGTTTAAAGGAAGGGAAACAGGAAGAACATCCAGCCAAAGAAAAATAATCTGCCTTTGATAAATCTTATCCAACCCATGCAAACGTGAAAATGCAGAAGTTAAAACCACAATGGCAGCAATGCTGTTGATGATAGCAAAGATGATGATGATGATGATGATATGTGTGCGCATATTTGTGTGTGCATTGGTCAGGGTGCCGTGTGCATCTGCGATGGTGGAATGTTTTCGTTGCACAGAATATGTAATGTAAGCAGGAGACGTCATGAATCTTTGGTCCCTTGTGCATCTGTTTGCTCTGTTGTTGCAGTAACATGAGAGGTAGGTTCTTGGTTATCTTGAAAAATGAAAAATGAACAGCCATGTGCATGCATGCACACGTGTGTGTGTGTGTGTTAGATCCCATGTTTTGCTTAATTGCAAATCGTACATTAAGATGGACAATTAGTGAGCTTTTTCTCACAGCATATGATAACAACTAATACGTAACACACACACACACACACACGTTATGTTAGTTCATGATTATCGTCGTTATCCATCACAAGGGAGAAGAAGATGGGTTACAGCATGTCCAGTTGTGGCCAATCAGTCGAAGGGCTCTGTCACAGGTCAGGCATTGGTGATCTGCAGGAACGGAAGGCAAGGAGTTGGTTCTGGACTGGCACAGTTCTCATTTTCTTTGTACCCCTGCAATCCTGTTCTGTCTGTAAGGGGTCACACACACACATATATATACACAGCAGGCTTCTTACAGTTTCCATCTACCAAATCCACTCACAAGACTTTGGTCAGCCTGAGGACACTTGCCCTAGGTTCCACACAGTGGGACTGAACCCCAAACTACATGGTTTGGAAGCAAATTTCTTACCATGCAACTCCTTATAAGGGAATTATTCCTAGAATCTCTGCAAGAGGTAGGGCAGGCAAGCAGACAGGCAGGCATGGGTGATAGATATCAGGAAGCAAAAGGGGTGCGAAGTGGGAGTGGGTGGGGGTTGGGGGGTACCAGGCTCAACAGGGTGTTAAAAAAAATTAGAAACAAAAGAAAATACGATAATGGCACAAGTAATTGGTTCTGAGATTGCGGTTGATGATAATACGTGCAGCTTGAGCATGTAACATGTACCCCGGTATCAAATAGCTGCCTCTTTCTCCTCTGACAAAATGACATTCTCGGCTCTCCCTGCCCCCTACTGTCGAAGGGGCCCCTTTCACCACCTCCCCCACCACCACATCACTCAACCACTGGGAGACATGAGACATGCAAATATTCTAAGTTGGACTTGTCACTTTGTAAGAGATGAGACAAACTTAAAGATGACATAATTGCTGATGATGGCTTCAGGGGTGGAGAGGAGGATAGAGAAAGAGAGAAAGCCTCAGAAATAGAGTGAGACAGACAGACAGAGAGAGAGAGAGAGAGGGCTTCATTGAGAAGGCAGATAGATAGATAGATAGATACCTTGAGAGATGGAGGGAGAGAGAGGAGAAGAAGAGAAAGGGAAAAGGTTTGATTTTCAAGGTTAATCTTTAGTGATATTTAAGAATATACTTAAATCCCCATTAGTAAACTATTCAGGATTTTGTTTTGTTTTGTTTTTTCTTGTTCTGTGGAAGTGTGCTTGAACTGTGAGTGACATAATGCTGCATATGTATCTACATTTCCCCCCTGTGTGTGTGTGTAGTTTTAAGATATTAGCTATGGAAGAAGGGGTACAGAAATATCATGTTATAAGTTGTCACTTAACGAAGAAAAAGTTCATCCAAAAAAAAAAAGTAAAGGAGCTTATCAGTATGTTATTATGGTTACACTAAATGTCAAAGACAGCTTCTGTAATTTAGAAGAATTAATTGTGACAAATGAGGTGGGAAGGGGTGGAGCGGACGTTTGATTGCACTAACGTCCGACAAGCAAGATCCTTCATGCCGTGGTTCCGTGCCGATGTTTGGCTTATGGACTTAATAAGGGAAGATTAATTTCCAAATTTCTGTCTGTAATTTTTGCT
>NC_069001.1:36741899-36748879 GCF_001194135.2 Octopus bimaculoides
AAAAGCAGGGAAGACATGGTTTGATGGCAATAAAGTTTATAAAAGATTCAGAATCTAATTTAATCTTTTATCTTTTACTTGCTTCAGTCGTTAGACTGTAATGAGCTGGCAGAATTGTTAGCACACCGGGCAACCTGCTTATTGGGATTTCATCCATTTTTATGTTCTGAGTTCAAATTCTGCCAAGGTCAACTTTGCCTTTCATCCTTTCAGGGTCCGTAAAATAGTACCAGTTACATACTGGGACTGATGGAATCTACTCCCTCCCCCAACTAAATCTACTGGCCTTGTGCCAAACATTTCCAACCATTATTATTAATTATTTAGATTTTTGTTTTATGTTTTCTTTTTTGATTTTGTTTCTTAATTACAAATATATTTTCATTTTGAAAAAAGTCAAAAATTCGATTACATTTTAGTTTCTGTTTAGACAGGACACCTCTTTAGTCTTTTCATTTTCAAATTTTTGTCATTTGGCATGTGTGTGTGTATTGTTATTATGTGATGGCTGTAAATGAGTGCCACTGTTACAAAAGCAGTGTCATTTCTTTCCAATATTCTGCAATTATAAATGTAAGTGTAAGGATTGGGCCCAAATAATAATAGCCCACATCAGACAGAATGAATGAAAAATATAAATAAAAATGAAGCCTTCATCAGCTGTCTCACTCGGGATTCTAACAGTTTCAATACCTTCAAACAGAAAACACACCCACTTACACACAAATATATTCTAATGCTCACATTTTGAAACTGGGATTGAAGTTGGTGAAGAAGCATGATTATAAACATGGAATCCATTCCTGCATCAAATGTGAATGACACCAAAAAGAAGAGTAGAGTAGGTCGTTCTGGTATTTTTTTTTAATGCTTTCTCTTTGCTTTTCAGGCAGAAGAAAACAAAAAATGGGAATGAAATCTCCTACACAGTCAGGTATAGAAACAGCGTTTAACACTAACACACAATGTTATGGCCTGACATAGAACTGCTTAATGATTTATATATAAAGAGAGAAAGTAGTGCACTTGTTATATCAAAAATATAGAACACCATTTAACACTAACACACAGTATTACAGCTAAACATAGAGTTGCTTAATCACTTGCTCACTGATGTAGTTATACTCATACGCATGCTTGTTTGTGTATATTCTTTTATTCTTTTCAGCCCTAAGGTTGTGGCCATCCACATTAATATATATATTTATTATTGAATGTATTTTACAAACATGTAACACTCTCTTACAGTACTTGGAGATTTCCAGCAAGTCACGGGTATGAAGTGATCCTATAATGGTTGCACACAACAGCTAATGCACAGTGGCATGTGTGTTGATTACAAATTAAAAATTGGTTAGCTCCATACCTGTGGCTTGCTGGGAAACTGTGAGTACTGTCTGTGAGGGTTCTATGTTGGTATAATATGCTGAGTATCAAATATATTCCTCTTTGTCAATGATATTGAGGTCTACTTTTTTTTGTTGTTACACTTGCAGTTAATCATTTTATAAATACGTTGGAACAAAATGTTTTTGGTAGTGAACAGAATAGTTTATTTATTGGTATTAATAATAAACGAATTAATTGTTCTTTAGTTTATTTATGGAAAGTCTTCAAATTTCTCAAGGTAATGAAATGAAATAAAATGGAGTGAAATTAAAGAGGAATATTTATGCAATTATCCCCCACCATAGCTGGGGGTCTTTATCTCACAAGTTACTTGGTGACCCCCACTAGTGCTGGTGCTTAACTAATAAACTGTGCCAAAGTAGATAGTGGCGCTTGGTGCTGTCCCCTGATTAACCAGTACCAGTCAAACCAGCCAACCCATACCAGCATAGAAAGCAGACATTAAATGATGGTTTTGTTTTTTGTTTTTTTTCATTTCATTTCCTTGGCTAATTAGAAGACTTTCTGTATCTCTATATACAAACAAAGGAACGATTTCTTCATTTCTTGTAGCATTATTATTACCAATATATATGTGTGGAGTGCATCTATTACATCAAAATATTTCTGTTTCTAACGATTTATGATTACATTTTTTTTTTTTTTTTTAATTATTGGTTTCCGTTCCTTAACCATCTTTGTCTTTCCCAAACTAAAATTCCTGGAATCCAGATCATTGAATAAATACAACAGGGATATTTTATTAGGATTTCTTACAGATTCATTTCTTTAACCAACTTAAGCGTTCACAACAACAACAACAATAAAACTAATCAAATGTTTGCCATTTGACTCACGACTTCCACCATTGACTTCTTCTTCACCTTTTTCCTCTTCTTTGCCTTCTTCATGTTCTTCCTTCTTTTCTTCCACCTCTTCTTCACCACTTTCACCTCTTCTCTTTCTCCGCCACAAACGATGAGACACCTTTAATTACAAAACCTATATTAGATGACATCCAAATGTTTACACACAAAGGTTTCCAAGAGGAATCCCAAAGAAAGACATATCTTTTTCTATTCTTTCTTTTTTTGTTTTTTTGTTCTTCCCCCACCCCCACCCCATATGTGTTGACTTCAAGAGACAAGAATGATGCCAGACAAAGCCGGAAGTAGAAAGATTAAGAATCAGGGGGCAGATGGGTGGGGAGGTTATTACTATTCGATGTGATGTGATGTGACAATTTCTATCGCAAATTCACAAGTTGTTTGGTTTTAAAATGAAGTCAAAGGAATAAAAGGAGTATGAGGTGACAGTGGCAGCGGTGGTGTAAGATTAGAACCTCTTGTAACAATGGATTAGTTAAACAAAGCAAAGACACTTATAGACATTATCCTTATTAAAGGCGGCGAGCTGACAAAACCATTAGCACACCGGGCGAAATGCTTAGCGGTATTTCATTGAGGGATATTTGGCTACTGTTTCTATTTGGTTTGTGGTGACCGCATAGCATCTCCCTTGTTTCACTCCTTTCTTAGGAAACATGTTGGTGATTTCAGAGCAGAGAATGAGCTTGTCAATGGGGAGATCATGAATGGTGATAGAAGAACTTTGACAAACTTAACTGGTTTATTGATTAACCAAACAATTAATCGAACAGTCAATTAGTTAATTGATTGAATGGTTAACCAATTAACAAATAAATAATGAAGAAGTGAAATAGAACCGGTGTGTGTTTATTATTGGCATATTGACCCTCCCAAGATACAACAAAATCTGTTTCAAGACAGGAGTTCATGTCAAGAATCATGCAAACCAAATACAAGACAAAATTTTATAAAGAATTGTTATATTTTCTATTATTTTTAATTCCATTATAACATTTTGTTTGTCAAAATTAGCTCAGAACATTGAAACTAGTTTTCGGTTTACTAGAACAATTAACTTGTTTTTTATGTTTTGTTTTGCATTGTTTTGTTTTGTTTCTGTCCCTAACAAAAGACCTTAAAAAAAACAAAAATGATTGAAAATGATTTTAAAATATTTTCTGGGGGTTTTTTTTTCTTTTTTTCCACTTTTATAGTTAACAACAAAAAAAGACCTTATTTCTATTTTATCAATTTAATTAATTACATCATAAAATACACACACGCACACACATGCATGCATACAGCCACACACATATACATATATATATATACATATATGTTTGCTGGTATTATCTGATATCAATAAATTTGATTGTTTATCTTTTTCTTTTGGGGTCAGTAAGGGTTCTTTGTTTCCCATTTTTTCCTCTTGTTTATCACATTTTCATTCATATTAAACATCAACTTCAAATGATAAAGAAATTTTGTTTGATTTTTTAAATTTTTTTTTTTATGCTGTTGTTTTGAAAAATCTGTCTCTCCATCATGTGCCTATATACATACATACATACATACATTTATTATATTGTGTTTATTTATGACAACAGACTGTAGCGAAACAATTAGGTTATGAACACGAGACTTTAACATTTGTTCATTAACAAGCTTTTGTTTTAACATTAACCTTTCTTTAACATTTTCGTTTTTACCTTTTTTTCAAATTGTGTTTTGAATTGACTCTTGCATATCAAATTATTTACATAGACATAGACATACAACACAATTGATGGTAGACCTAATATGTCACCTGGTTTAACGCCACCATCTGGCACCTTGGGGGCGGTCTTTATTGGACCTCATTCTGTTGCAAGAATTCAGGCCAGGTTAGGGGTCTGGTTTGAGGTTATATTTCTGTCTTACCACCCACCAGTCCCAGAAGCCCTGTGAAGAGTCACAGGAACACTCTTCCCTCCTGACTAAAAGATTACAAAATTTTAATAAAAAAAAAACAAAAGCAATATATAAATAACCTCCACCTTCCCACCCACCCACTGGAGAACATCTTCCAGCTGCATTTACCAATTCCATGAAAAACTCTGATGAATCGAGAAGCAAGATTTGCTGTTCTCAAAATGAAACATCTTACAAATTGTAAATAAATGTTGTAAATATAAATTAGAAACTCTGCCCTCCAATACATGTCATTGAGTACTATTTTTAATTTGCAGACATCTTAAATCTTTTACTAAGGTGTATATGTGTATGTATGAGTGTGTGTCTGTATACACACTCACATATTTATTTAACCATGTGACAGTCTTAGGATTATGGCCGTTTTGCAACTTTCTTCATGTAATATTAATTTCAGTGCGGAAGAAATTATGCTAACATCTTTGAATTAATATGTCTGCTCCACATTGTATATTAAAAAATCAATGGAAATCAAGAATCTGTGGTACCGAGCAGAATATTTGCTGTAGTTCATCCTTTATACCCAGACAAAACAATGTACAGGATAACACTTCCAATCAGTTGAGTTCAGAAGCCACGAGAGCCACTGCCTGGTACTGCATCATCATCATTATTATTATTATTATTATTAATTTTTAAGGCAATGACTTGACAGAGTCGTTAGCACACTGGACAAAATGCAACATTTCATCGGCCTTTATGTTCTGTGTTCAAATTCAGCCAAGGTTGCTTTTCCTTTTCATCCTTTTGGGAGGTCAATGAAATAAGTACCAGTTAAGCACTGCGGTCAGTGTAATCAACTTACACCCTCCACCAAAAATTGCTGGCCTTGTACCAAAATTTGAAACCATTAATTGTCATTATTATTATTATTATTATTATTATTATTATTATTATTATTCAACTTTTCTTTTTTGTTCTACTTTCAGATATAATGCAGATCCCAGAGACTCCTGATCGTGAAGGAAAGCGAGTAACAATCACTGTTTACTTGGGGTCAAATCCTGATCCAACTAGGGCTCCAGAGGTCAGTTCCTTAGTACTTTACTCACAAAGATTTCTTTAACCCTTTTCATACCAAACTACTTATGACTTCTACAATACGAACTTCTTGTTTTAAAGTGATCAAAATTTCACATTAATTTATGCTCCAAACTTCAGCTTAAATTACCACAAAATTATTTCACTAAATTCTTCATTATTTTTTAGATTAACTCAAAGGCGGCGTATTTTAACAGAAATATAACAAAATGGTTAACTCTTTTGATACAATTCCACCAAAGACTGCCCCTAGCAGGGTTAAGTAGGAGTTTTGAAGTGGGTCATTCTCTGCCTTTTACAGAATGGCAAACATTTGAACCGACCTTTTGGTTCCCTGCCCGCCAGACTTCAAGCTTTTTAACCCTTTTGACGCCAACCTATCAAAGACTGTTTTTGGTTCTTTGGTACCTATTCCTTGATTTAAAGTAATCTAAATTAAAACCTTTCATCGAAATTTCCTGTTAATTTCTGTTGCAATCACAAGCTTATCAATGACAAAGTTATTCTACTGAATTCTTCATTATTTTCAAAATGAGTCAGTGTATTTCAACAGAAATCTGGTAACAAGGATTAAGTAGGAATTGTTAAGTGAATTATTCACTGTCTCTTACAGAATGGCAAACATTTAAACCAGACTTCTGGTTCCCTGCCTGCCAACTTACAACTTCTTAACCCTTTAGATGCCAATCTAAACAGCCCCTGGTTCTGTGATCCAAATTTCTTCTTTTAAAATTATCTTTAATAAAACCTTCTTCCATCAAAATTTCATGTTATTTTATGTTCCAAAGAGAAGATCAATAATGACAAAGTTATTTTACTAAATTCTTTATAATTCTTCAAAATTAATTTAAACAAATGCACTGGTTTTTAACAGAAAAAGAGCAACAAAACAATTAAAGTAGAAGTCGTTAAGTGGATTCTTCTCAGCTTTTTATAGAATGGCAAACATTCAGACCAGACCGTCTGGTCCCCTACCTGCCAACTTATAAGTTTCTTAACCCTTTTGATGCCAACCTGCCTGACACTGCCCTGAATCGCTGATACAAACATCCTGTTCTAAAGCAATCTAAATTGGTAAGAGGAAGAAATTCAGCCATGAAAAATACTCTGCCCCTATGGAAATGGAGATGATAATGAGTACGATGATAATGACAAGTACTGTGATAACGATAACGATGATTCATTATCATTGTTTACATCATCATCATCATCATCATCATCACGCCATACATGGCCAAACATTGAACTACATAACGTTATGTAGCTTTGCCTACTTCCATTTTTCATTGTTTTTGTATGTTTTGTTTTGGTGGGGGTTTTTTATTAATTTTTTTTTTCTTCTTCCTGTTTATATTAAATAAATTATAAACAGGAAACTATTTTATTCCGTCAGTTGAGTAATTCCCCCCCTCCCCCTCCCGTCTCCCCCCTCTTTCTCTGAAAGCAATTATTGAATGAATTAGAAAACACCAATAATCTACATTTTTTCCCAAGAAAATATATTCATTCAGCCATTCCATCATGTATGTTATCTCTCTCACTGGCAGCCAAAAAATGGCCCCGGTGGGGTGGGGGGGATTAAAAAATAAAATAATAATAAATCTGCTCCACACCAAAGCAGTTAATTATCCTATCAGCATTTAGCAGAAGAATAATGGGTCTTTTGTTTGGTAGCTTTTTGAGGGTTTTTTTTTTTTTTTTTTTTTTTTT
>NC_069001.1:36748968-36750294 GCF_001194135.2 Octopus bimaculoides
TATATATATATGTGTGTGTGTATGTATGTATATATATATATATATATATATATATATATCTATGTGTATGTATATATATGTGTATATATATATATATGTGTGTATGTATATATATCTATATGTGTGTATGTATATATACATATATAAATATCTATGTGTATTTATATGTATGTGTATATATCTATCTTGTAAACAGTTGGGGAGGTTCTCTTTTCTTTCTGTTAACGGGGGTACCTGTTACTATGGTGACCTTAATAGATTTCAATACTTACTAAACATTCCATATTGCCATTCCAGATTACAAATTGCTTGTTTTAAAAGAGTGCCCTTACAAATACTGGAATGACAGACACTCTCCTCATAGTCCATATTCTTTATTATTATTATTATTATTATTATTATTATTATTATTAAGGCAGTAAGCTGGCAGAACCGTTAACACGCCGGGCGAAATGCTTAGCAGTATTTCATCCATCTTCATGCTCTGAGTTCAAATGCTGCCAAGGTCAACTTTGCCTTTCATTCTTTTGGGGTCAATAAATTACGTACCAGTTACACACTGGAGTCGATGTAATCGACTTAATCCCTTCCACAAAATTTGAGGCCTTGTGCTTCCAATAGAAAAGATTATTATTATTAGTAGTAGTAGTAATATCATGTGTGTATATTTTCTTTTCTAATTGCAGAAGTTGCCAGAGGTTCTTATTGGCTCTTTATCTGTAAGTGGCAAAACCAAATGGGATATTCTAGACAATATTGTACGAAAGATATTTAAGGTAAGGTTTTTTTTGCTTTGTTTTTTTTTAAGACATTTTTTTTTTCCTTTCCTTCTAAAACTTTTTCGGAATAACAATGTAAGCATGTGGCCATTTTATTTTTATTCCTTTTATTTCGGACGTTCTCAATCTTTTATTTTATTTAGATATTTTTTTTGACTCTGTGGTGCATCAAGAATTAAATAAGATTAAAATTACTTGTTTAGGAAAGTTTGAAAAAAAAGGCTGTAGAAGTTTGAAAATAAAGAAATATATATATAAAGGAAATTATTGCTTACCTTGTTTTATATATATCATCATCATCATCATCATCATCGTTTAACATCCGCTTTCCATGCTAGCATGGGTAGGACGATTTGACTGAGGACTGGCGAACCAGATGGCTATACCAGGGTCCAATCTGATTTGGCAAAGTTTCTACAGCTAGATGCCCTTTCTAACGCCAACCACTCCAAGAGTGTAGTGGGTGCTTTTATGTGCCACCGGCACAAGGGCCAGTCTAGCGGTACTGGCAACGGCCATGCTCAAATGGTGTATATTACGTGCCACC
>NC_069001.1:36750827-36760827 GCF_001194135.2 Octopus bimaculoides
CACACCAACATCAGTTGTCAAGCAATGTTGCGGGGTACAAACACAGACACTCAACCCCCCCCCCCACACACACACATATATATATATATATATACATATATATATATATGATGGGCTCCTTTCAGTTTCCGTCTACCAAATCCACTCACAAGGCTTTGGTTGGCCCAAAGGCTATAGTAGAAGACACTTGCCCAAAATGTCATGTAGTGGGACTGAACCCAGAACCATGTGGTTGGTAAGCAAGCTACTTACAACACAGCCACTCAGGCAATGTTTCTGTTTATATTTTCTCTGTTAAAAACGTGGCGGCGGCAGCACCAAAAAAATGCCGTGGATGATAGCAACTCTCAAGAGGGCCAATATACATGTGTGTGTGTGTGATATCATAATCTGAAATATCATCTTTTGTTTGCAATGCAGTGGCATGCATGAGAACAGATCCATATTCTAAGAATGGAATATCTTAAGTAAAATTAAGCATGGAGAACTCACAGACACTAAAAATAAACATTTTTTTTTGTCTCTCTTTAGTATCATTTTTATGTTATTTTTCTTCTCATTTCTGAGTGTTTGTGTTATGATAATGTGATAATGGATGAGAAAACGATGCAGTTTTTCCTAGTCCCTAAGGGACACATTATATAAGATGAAAAATAGATTAAGGCCCCAGGGTGGGGTGGTGCAAATGCATAAAAAAAAGAGATGTTTGCGTAACTGAACGAAGACAGACATAGCATTGAGTAGAGTTTCAGGATGCGGATTATTTGCTTTTCGCTAAACTGATTAGAAACCTGAGGCTGCTGCTCTGCTCTTTCAGCCTTGGGGAGAGGGGGTTTTTGTTTGTTGCTTTTTTATCCTGTCCCTCTTTCGTATTTTCTTTTTTTATTCATTTGTTAATATTTGGGTTTTGTTATTTTGCGGTTTCTTTTTATTTGCTTATTTTACACACTTCAACATTAACTTGTGTGTAATATATATATATATATATATATATATATATATTTGTATACATATATGCACTTATATACGGATAGATATACTGACTGTTAAATAGATATTGCCCTTTACACACACACACACTGATACAAACATGCATTTGTGTGTGTGTGTGTATTTACTGCAAGATGCTGTCTATTTCGACTGTAGAGATTTGCAGACTTACATAATAATTTCAAATATGTTGGTTATGTGTGGCAAGTGGAGTAGTGTGTCTTGTCTAAGAGCAAGCATACTGCTCTGTTTTTCAATTAATGTATCCTTAATAACTAAACTAACAAATCTTTTTGAAGGAACAATTAGTTAAGAGCTAAAACAGGGAGCAAAGACAGTCTTGGGTGGGTTGCTATGAAAAGGGTTAAGATGGGTGCTGGCCTACAGATCAGGTGAATTCATACTTAACAATGCAGTCACTGTTATGCCCCTGAGACAAGCACATAGGTTTGCTTGTTCTTCCAGCCTTTACTTCATGGTTGAATGACTTCAGCAGTAAGAAGAGACAACCAGCTGTAAAAACAATTGCTTCAAGAAAAAAAAAAAACAAGCTGGTATTTGTTAAAAAATTAAAAAAAGAGAGAGAAATTGATGTAAAAACAGTGAAATATATATGCATAAATAAATTAGTCATTAGCATAATTTATGTATGATGTGTTTAATTGACACAAACATGCGTGAACACACAGAGGGCTTATCTGAATGCTAATGTCTTTCCAAAACCTGATATTTATTGTTTTGTTTGGTAGTTAGGATGAAGTTTCAATAGTGTAGGAGGTGAGGTTTATGGTATGGGGGGTTCTGTAAAAATGGGACTTTTATAACCCAGTCTCTCTTGTTAACCCTTTTGATGCCTATTTACTCCTGTCTAAATCATGCCAGCAGGAAAAAACAGGCATGAAATGAAACATAATATATATATATATGTGTGTGTGTGTGTGTGTGTGTAACCTGTGCAATAGATATATGAACAGGGCAAATTTAACCATTTCTCTGTAAATTGAAAAAAAATGATGATCAATTTTCAGGACTTATTGAGATCTCATCAGGTGTTTACATCACTTGACCAATCCCAGAGAAACAAGTAGCCAATCTCTGTATACACAACAAATCTATTGGCTTCAGAGAACTGGTGTGATCAATTTGAATGCTATTGATATTGAACACTTTATCTTTAACATCAGGCACCAGTCAGTGGGGTCCTCAGTCCACACAGTACCGAGATACTGTGTAATAAATGTAATCTATACAAGAGATATATAAACGGGGTCAATTTATCTGTTTCTCCATAGATTGAAAAAGAAAGATGGACAGCCTTAATTGATTAATGAACCATTATTAGGTTCTCTGTATTGTTCTTATATGTTTGTTCTCTATGAGTATTTATTTTCTGTTTCAGACGCTGAAGTTCCTGAGTTGTTACCTATCGGCTACCTTGTCGGGGACACAATGCAAATCGGTATTTGTCTTAAAGGTAAACTATCAACAAACATCTGTGTAAATTTTGAGGGCTTTTGTGACAAGTGCAAACATGGTGGTGTGGTTGCAAAGCTTGACCAGTACCTTCTGAACAGAATTTGGTAAATGGAATTTGTGCAGGAGCCCATCATGGATGTCTCTGCCATTATCACATGGAACCATATTGCCAGAAGGTGTCACCGTTGTGATGATATTTGGTGACAAACGTCTGGTGAAATGTAAAGCTTCTTGAAATAAATTTGGTACATCACACACACACACACACACACACACACACACACACACACACTCATTTCTGTGAATGATATAGATATGAGAGTAGGAACGAAGTGTATGTGTGTGTGTGTATAAATGTAAAACAATTTTTTTTTTTTTTTAAAGCATCGAAATGTGTATTGTATGATACAAATAAGATTTCCCTTCCAATGCAGAGCTGCCACTAGAACAGCATTTCATTTCCAAATCTCCAGTCGAGTGAATTGCATCACAGATGGTGTCCACCTGACCCTACTATACTGTGTAGTCATCAAAATCAAAAACAAACAATGTGCCTTCGCAAAATTTAAAAATATAAAATGGTGACAATTTATCCATTGCACCCTGTATATATGTACGTGTGTGTGTGTGCATATATATATAAATAAAATATACAATGGGCTTCTTTCATTTTCCATCTACCAAATCCACTCATAAGTTTCTGCTCAGTTCAGGGCTACAGTGAAAAATACATGCCTTATGTGCCATGCAGTGAGATTGAAACTGGAATCCACATAGTTGGAAACCAAAACTCTTAACCACACAGCCAAATCCAACTTTTACAAATATTTCAAACCGTCCAAATATTTCTATGGCATTAAAAATCTGGTCTTGCTTTTACTTTCAGGTACCAAACAGAACAGTGTTGATTCGCTGGCATTTGAAACCCAAATCCCCAAATCAATTATTCAGCGGTACGTTTCACTGCTTTTAGAACACCGAAGGATCATACTGTGTGGACCAAGTGGAACAGGTAAAACCTACCTGGCGCAGAAATTAGCTGAACACTTAGTACTAAGGTAAGACTGATTGGCTTTTTATGTACAGGGGTGGGCAAAAGCAGGTAAACAGTTGCCTTATATGAGTGGAATGTTCTTTCCATTTCTCTAGTTCTTGTTTTAGGATAGGAATTCTATGTTCTTTTTAACTTGTTCTTTCTGTAATACGAAGCAAATAATTCATGAGAAAATATTTGCAAAGATGCCATTGACTCTATTATTATCTAGTGTAACAATTTAAAAATGATAATAACGGAATCAACAATATAGGTGATTGCAGGCCCCCAAAAAAGCATTAAATAGCTGAAGGATTAAAATTAATCAAAGGACGTACTAAGTTTGTCTAGCTGAAGAGTTTTGACTGTTATTTCCAGCAGGTAGACATACTTAATATGTCCTTTAATTAATTTTAATTCTTTCTGTAATAAAATAATCATTCTGAATAATAACTATTAAAACTGCATATCTACTTTTGTCCACCCCTGTATATTGTGATATATCTGTGTCTCCTGGTATTGTTCAGTTTTATTCCTAGTTTCCTTTTCTGTGCTAGCATGGGTTAGATGAATATATTGTTGAGGCATCACCAGATGCCGTGTAATATACAGACACCATTCCTGGGTTTGTAGACTTGCAAGCTACATGGTGACCTAATGCCAACCACTCTGAGGAGTGGTTGGCATTAGGAAGAGCTGTAGAAATCAAGCCAAAATTGTCACTGGAACATGATGCGGTCCTTCAACTCATTGGGCCCTTATCAAACCATCCAGTCCATACCAGTATGGAACATGGACGTATGAGGAGGAGGAGATGGACGGATGGCTTGTTTTAGTTTATTTCTCTCTTTTTTATTATCTTTCAATGTGTTTTGTTTTGTTTTATGTTTTTCTTTTAGGTCTGGGCGAGAACTTACTGCAGGGTCAGTGGCAACATTTAACGTTGACCATAAGTCTGGAAAAGAACTTCGCCAGTACCTGTCAAACATTGCAGAGCAGTGTGAGAGTACGAGTGCCGGAGAACTACCTAGTGTTATTATATTGGACAATTTACACCATGTTGGCTCTTTGGGGGAAGTCTTCAATGGCTTTCTGAGTGTCAAATACCAAAAGTGGTGAGTATATCATTTTCTTTGATAGGATTCTAACCATTTCAATATTAACCTGCCTGAAACTGTCCTTGGTTCTATGATACAAGTACCGTAAAAACCCATGTAATTTGCACACCTGTGTAATTTATACAGGTGATTTTCAGGATAGAATTTGTTAAAAAAAAAAGCTTCTACCCATGTAAAATTCACACAGAAAAGTTTTCAG
The DNA here is from genome assembly GCF_001194135.2 of Octopus bimaculoides. Classification (NCBI taxonomy): domain Eukaryota; kingdom Metazoa; phylum Mollusca; class Cephalopoda; order Octopoda; family Octopodidae; genus Octopus; species Octopus bimaculoides. The sequence continues at coordinate 36,755,644 of NC_069001.1, forward strand.
AATTGCCAATATGGCCAGGGGGAAACGGTTTTTGATTTAGTTGTATTTAGCATAATTTCACTTATGATTAGATTTTATTAAATTTTCATTAAATAAAAATAATTTCTGTTTAACAGGTATCACATTAAAAGCTACGAAATTACAGAGTAATAAAAGGGTTTCAGTGATTTAAATTAAAACTTTCCATCAAAATTTGATGTTAATTTACGCTTCAAACACCAACTTAGTAATGATAAAGTCATTTTACTAATTCTTTATAGTTTTCAAAATTAAATGGAACAAAGGCCATATATTTCAGCAGAAGTATGGTAACAAAAGAGTTAAAGTGTTCTAAATTAAAACCTTCCATCAAAATTTTATGTTCCAAACACCAATTCAATAATGACAGCTATTTTATTGAATTCTTCGAAATTACTATAAATTATTGACCACTGTTCCATATTTGTTTTTACAAATTCTTGTCCTTTTTTATTTCTTTGCAGCCCTTACATAATAGGAACGATGAACCAAGCTACTGGACTAACCACCAACCTGCAACTACACCATAACTTCAGGTGAGTTTCCTGCCAAGGAATGTTTAGCACTTCCTTTATCTGTTGCGAAAATGCCTGGCCAAACGGTTAAGGTGTTGGGCTCACAATCATAATGTCATGGGTTCCAGTTCCCGGACCGAACAGTGTTCTGTGTCTCCTTGCGCCAGACACTTCATCTCACAGAGCCCCAAGTCTACTCAGATGTAAATAGGTGCCAGGCAGGCGTTGATGCAGTCCTCTCTCCTTCCTTCCAGCTCAGGTATTTTGGATACCTGCTGTGGAGCCCACACTATTTGCTGGGTTCACACCAGGGTTCTGGTTTGAAGGTAACTTTGCTCCCACCAGGTTTATCAAAGCACCTGAGAGGTCTCATGGAAACTGCCCTTTCTCTCTGGCTAGACCATGAAGATAAATAACTATTTAAGCAAGCACAAGATATTTACTAAAATTCTTAGCTTTCAAGGAGACTCAGTTCAGGAATTGAACCCACGATTTTATGATCATGAACCCAACACCCTAACCACCAGGCCACGCATCTTCACAGAGGCACAGACGTAGCTGTGTGACTAAGACGTTCACTTGGCAACCACGTGATTTCAGGTTCAGTTTCACAGCACAGCAACTTGGGCAAGTATCTTCTGTTGTAGTCCTGAGCCAATCAATGTCTATTGAGTTAAATTTGGACGGCGGAAATTGTGTGGCAGCCTATCATATATTTATATGTAAGTGTGTGTCCCATCCCAATACTTCACAACCAGTGTTGGTTTGTTTACGTCCCTGTAAGCTGGTGCTTCAACAAAAGAGACTAACAAAATATGTACTTGAAACTGTTTTTAAAAAAAAAAAATTAGGATCAGTTTGAATAACTGAGCCATTTTAGGTTGTGCTCCAGCAAGACTCCATTCCAAAAAAAAGCCATAAAAATTTCACCTAAGTCTACCTTAAATGTTTATTTTTTTTGCTGTTGTTTTCCTTGATTCTTTTTTTTCTTTATTACTTATTTTATTTTTATTTCATTTTATTTATATATTTTTTTAAACATTGCAGATGGGTTCTTTGTGCCAACCATATGGAACCAGTAAAGGGATTCCTTGGTCGTTACCTACGCCGCAAATTGGTAGAAGCCGAGGTACACATGGGTACCCGAAATAATGACCTAAACAAAATCATCGATTGGATTCCCAAAGTATGGCAGCATCTTAATAAATTCTTAGAGACCCACAGTTCTTCAGATGTCACCATTGGTAAGAAACTACACATGCATTACATAATAAACTGGGGGGGTTGGGGTTGTTGTTATTGGCTTCTAAACAACACATGTATACATTCGTGACCCTTTCTGGTCTCTGCTGCTGAAGAGGAAATAACTACTCGTATAAAATAATTTTTTTTGTGTTAATCTTAGAATTAAATAGTTTTGATTTACTGTCAGGTAACTTTTGGCCAGCCCTGTGTGTGTGTGTGTGTGTATATATATATATATATATATATACACACACACACACACACTGTAATCTAACATTTTTCAACATGTCTATATTGTAGGCCCCAGGTTGTTCTTATGCTGTCCAATGGACATCTCAGGATCCCAAGCATGGTTCACAGATTTATGGAATTATTCCATTGTTCCTTACCTATTAGAAGCTGTCAAAGGAGGCTTACAGGTAATTCTTGATCTTTTAAAACATTTCTAACTGCAGTCAGTATGCTAATTAACAGTCTGTTGTTGCTATTATTATTATTAATAATAATGATGTATGATAATTCCATTTCTCGTTATCTTGTGTACTAAATTTGTATTTAGTCCTTCAAATCAAAAGGTTTTATATTTAAAAAATGCACACACACACACACACACACACACACACACACACACACACACACACACACATATGTGTATATAAACGTGTGTGTGTGTATGAACATAGTTACATATATAATTACACATACTTCTACACATACATGCATATATAGATATATAGACACATGCTTATATACACATATGCATACATAGATAGAGATACATAGACAAATACATACATGTGTGCTTTTGGGGTCCCACTGTGTGAATAGTGGGACCCTGCCAGATGTCTTCTACTACAATCCTAGCAGACCAGTGCCTGCCTTGAGAGGGAATTTGGTGGAGGGAAACCGTGTGAAAACTCTTTGCTTATACTCACCCTTGTGTATATATATATATATACATATGCAATGAGCTTATTGTATATTGTGGTCAGGTGCAGTACAACTCATCAGAAAATAGTAAAAGAGGGGACAGAAAGCAGCAATAAGTCAGGTGAAGGAAGCCAGCAGTGATAGCCAAAAGTACATTCTTGGAAGACAGGATTAAACACAAGAATAGAGGAAAGTGAACTGTAAAAGTGCCATGAAGAGCCAATGATGAAAGTAGACCATTCTGCTATAGGCACAATGCCTGAAATTTGTGGGGAAGGGCCTGGTCAATTACATCAACCCCTGTTCTCAACTGGTACTTATTTTATTGACCTAAAAGAATGAAAGGCAAAAGTCAACTGCAGTGGAATTTGAACTCAGAATGCAAAGACTGTGTTATAATACCAAATATAGCCATATAACAATAAGCAAAATAATGATCCAATACTCCAATACAGAATCAATAAGGAGAGAGACTAACGGTTTCCCACTTCAACCACACAGTTTGACCTCTTCCCACTAGTTCATCAATTTGTAAGACTCATCCAGTCTACTGACACTTCAGTTGCCTCCACAACAGACTGATGAAATGACACTAAGCTTTTTGTCTGGCTAATGATTCTACCAGCTCAAGTCCAAAGATTGATAATGTGATACACAGTGACTGTCAAGTTAGATGCTTACCAAAAACATTTGGTGAGAGGAAGGTACATAGCTTTGTCTGTCCTTCAGCCTGGATGGATTAAAGCTGAAGAACAAGCTGACACTCCCAGCTCACTTCATGGTTGAGTGGTTTTTGTGGTAGGAAAAGACATCCAGCTGGAAAAACAAATGCTCCAACAACTAACACCATTGTGCCTGTGAATGGGTGTAAAAATGGATGTAAAAGACTGGGAACCAAAACAAACTGATAAGAATAATAATAATGATGATGATAATAGAGTACTTGTAGTTATAATAATAATGATAATAAGAATTTCTTGTTTCCTGTAAGGAAAAGGTGGAGTCTTAAGGGTTTTTTTATCAGAAATATTTAAATATGGTTAGACTTGTAATATGAGGAAAAATAGATTTTTGAAATTTAGAATAGAAATATGAATAATGTTCTTTTAAAACAATAAAATTTTCTTAGTCTAATTTTTGGTAAGTATATAACTGATAATTTGATTAACATGCAAATATGTGATTGATTGATTAATTATTTCAGTTGTTTATTTATGTTGTTTTTGTTTCATCTAAAACAAAATTTTCTCAAATGTCAAATTTTCAAAATGACTCATTTGTTTTTGTTTATTGTTTTTAAAACCAAAAAAAAAACTTTAATTTTTTACCAATTTGTCATCTAGTTTAATTAGTAGTTTAGTCTGTTTCCTTCACTAATTGTTCTCCCTTAGATCCCACCTGAAAAGCTAGATCGAAACCCTTTCAAAACACCATCCTTGTGCGATTGATTCCTAGCATCTTCAGTAGCTTAGTCGTGTCTATTTTTTGTCTCCCGTTGTTGTGGCACATCCCCTACCCTTATAAAATTTCTTGTACTCTTCTATCGTCATTGTATCTACCCTGCAGTGATTAGTTTTTTTGTTTTTTTTTCCCATTTTGTTTTTGTCACTTTTTCCTTACTTCCTGGACAGCTAAAAGCAATATTTACTCACATAATTATTATCATTATTATTATTATTATTATCATTATTATCTTCATTTAAGGTGGTGAGCTGGCAGAATCGTTAACACGCCAGGCAAAATCCTTAGCGTCATTTCATCCATCTTTACGTTCTGGGTTCAAATTCCATCATGGTCAACTTTGCCTTTCATCCTTTTAGGGTCGATAAATTGGCAGTGAAACACTGGGGTCAATGTAATTGACTAGTAGCCACCCCTAAAATTCCAGGCCTTGTAACTTTTGTAGAAAGGATTATTATTATTATTATTATTATTATTATTAGGATGAGCTGGCAGAATTGTTAGCACACCAGGCAAAATCACTAATAGCATTTTGTCATCCTGAGTTCAAATTCCGCTGAGGTTGACTTTGCCTTTCATCCTCTCGGGGTCAACGAAATAAGTACCAGTTGAGTACTGGGGTTGATGTAATCAATTTACCCCCTCCGCTGAACTTGCTAGCCTTGTGCCAAAATTTGAAAATATCATTATTATTATTATTATTATTATTATTACTATTATTACTACTGCTACTACTACTACTACTACTACTTGCCAGACTCATTAGCAAGTCAAACAAAATGCTTTGTGGCCCTTCTTCCGGCTTTACATCCTGAGTTCAAATTCCACCCAAGTCAATTTTGTTTTTCATCCTTTTGGTGTTGATAAAATAAGTATGTATTGAACCCTGGTGGGTCAATATAATCAACTAACCCCCAGCCCCAAAATTTCAGGTCTTGTGCCTATAGTAGAGGGATTATTATCATTAGGGCAGTATTTCTTCTGGTTCTTGTGTGAGAAAAGGACTTAACATAGT
>NC_069001.1:36763327-36766786 GCF_001194135.2 Octopus bimaculoides
CTTCAACTAATATTTGAGTGCTTTGTGTGTGTGTGTGTGTGTGTGAATGATTAATATGTGCACATGTAATTAATTAAGCCCCTTCTGCTATCTCAACTTTCTCAATTCCCTTCACCCTTCCCACCATAAAAAAATACTTTTCTCGTTATTTATTATATTAAATAAAATAAAATTACTTCTATAAATAGCATATTAAAAGCTACAAAATAAATTTTATCTCAATTAATCAATTAATTAGCTAATTTCTATAACTCCATCAAGTTATGAAGGTGCCTGGGCTTAGTGGTTAAGATGTTGAGCTCGCAAGCAGCTTGTTGTGGGTTCAATTCCTAGGCTGGGTGGGATGTTGTGTCCTTGAGCAAGGCATTTCAATTCATGTTGCTCTTGTTTGTTCAGCTGAAGATAAATACCAGTGCTACGCTGGGGATAACTCTGCAACAGGCTGATATCCCATTTGGGGAGTGGCAGGGAGGGCTCTTGTTCTGTCTGTCTTCTAATCACATTAGAAATGCAAATAAACTCTAAGTTCATGGGCCCTTACTCTCTAGCATTTAAACTGGCCATATCAAGGCTAATTATCCTACTGGTTTTATGTTCTGGGGACAGAACAAACATTCCATAGTGTTTATGATTGGGATTTTATAGCATTTAGGGCACATTTTTGGTGTTTAGGGCACATTTTTGGTGTTTAGGGTTGTCATTTAATGGTGTTTAAGGCAAGCATTTAGTAGTGTTTATGGGTGATACCTGATAATGTTTAGAGTAATTATTTCATCGGGTTTAGCTCTTGTTATGTAGTGTTTAGAGTTATTTGTTCATGTTTTTTTACTGTTTTCTTTTGTGTTTAAGGCAAATATTTTGTAGTGTTTAAGACAAAGATTTGGTCGTGTTCAATGCTATCATTTCATAGTTTTTAGATACTATCCTTTGATAGTGTTTAGATCTTATTTGATGATGTATATAACGTGGGAAGCTGGTGAAATCATTAGCACATCAGACAAAATGCTCTGCGGCATTTCTTCTAAGTCTACGTTCTAAGTTCAAATTTTGATGAGGTCCACTTTGCCATTCATCTTTCCAGGGTCGTTAAAATAGGGCCCCCTTTGAGCATTGGGGCCAATGTTGTAAGTGACTTGACCATACCATTCCCCTTAAAAATTTGTTGCCTTGTGCCAAAATATGAAAACATGTCGGATAAAATGCTTAGCAGTATTTCTTCCAGATTTACGTTTCGAGTTCAAATTCCACCAAGGTCAACATTACCTTTCATCCTTTCAAGGTCGATGAAATAAGTATCAGTTAAACTCTGGAATCATTGTGTTCAATTAACCCCTCTGCCCCAAAATTTCAGGCCCTGTGCCTATAATCGGGAGAATTATTCTAGCTGGTAGAATCATTAGCAAGCCAGGCAAAATGCTGCCAAGGTACACTTTGCCGTTCATCCTTTTGGGGGTCAATAGATTAAGTACCTGTGAAACACTGGGGTCAACATAACTGACTAGTCCCCTTCCCCCAAATTTCCAGCCTTGTGCCTATAGTAGAAAGGATTATTATTATTATCATTATTATTATTACTGTGATGAGCTGGCAGAATCATTAGCACGTTGGACAAAATGCTCAGCAGCATTTCTTCTGACTCTTTACATTCTGAGTTCAAATCCCATCAAGGTTGACTTTACCTTTCATTCTTTTGTGGTTGATAAAATAAAGTATCAGATGAACACTGGGGGTCATGTAATCGACCTTAACATTTTCCCCTCTAAAAACTGCTGACCTTGGGCCAAAACTTTTGAATCCATTATTTGATAGTGTTTAGGGTTGTCGTATTTTGCTAGTGTAGAGACATTATTGTTATTTGCCTATATTATTGAAATGATTGAAAATATTGCTTCCAACTGCCTCCTGTTTTTTCTCCCAGTCACGTAAACTGAATGACAATGAGGTAAGTAAATGGACTACAGCATGTCTTCTGTGAAGTTCTTCTTTAGTCACTGGTACTTTATAAGCACTGCCCTCCCCCCTTTTTTTTCTCCAGCATATTTGATTTACAGTTATGTTGTTTTTTATATATATATATATATATATATATATATATATATACAGTTTATATTGAAGAATCACTTCCTCAGCTATATAAAAAAAAAAAAATAAACAGTTGAGTGGCCCATGGGTCAAGGATGGTGATCCATTGAGTAAGGGCAGTGTGTCCTTGAGCAAAGTTCATCACTTTGATTCCATTGGTCAACCTGGTGCTCTGCCAAGTGGCTGGTAGGAAGAAGGATGTTCACTTGTCTTTAGGAATTTGACAATCCAATACTACAACATAGATTCACAGAACCAACTTGCAAATATTCTTACATATACATACAGTTAAATATACACACACGCACACATATCATGTACCTTTAATATATATTTATTTGTAAGGACATCATTGCGGACCGGTTTGATATAGTTTCTATCATAAACATAATAATAATAATTTAATATGGGAACCTTGAAAAAGAGGTCTTAGAAATGGGCATCTAAGAATAACAAGTGCACCTCTGATCATGGAAGCTTTGAGTATAATACCAAATGGCACTCTTAAACTCAATGCTCAAATACCAGGAAACCCCAAATATCAGAACTACAAAAATTCTTCTTATGGGTGCAGCCCATATCCTTAGAAAAGCACTTGTCAACCTGAGAATATTTGATTTGTTTAAAACTTTTTCAAAATCACAAATTGTACAACAAACTTTTAACAGAATCTCAATTCTCAGTATGTGGTCTCCTTTCCTTGAAATATATCTTTGCTTATCATAAATAACAGCCACGGTGAAACATGCAATTTGCTGTTACTTGAGGTCTCTGTATGAAACAGTGCAACAACAATTAATGTAATCGTCGTCGTCATCATTTAACGTCCGCTTTCCATGCTAGCATGGGTTGGACGATTTGACTGAGGACTGGTGAAACCAGATGGCTACACCAGGCTCCAATCTGATTTGGCAGAGTTTCTACAGCTGGATGCCCTTCCTAACGCCAACCACTCAATAATAATAATAATAATAATCAACATAGGAAGGTGGCGTGCTGGCAGAATTGTTAGTATGCCATCCATCTTCAGGTTCTAAGTTCAAATTTTGCCAAGGTTGACTTTGCCTTTCATCCTTTTGGGGGTCAATAAAATAAGTACCAGTTGCGTACTGGGGTTAATGTAATCAACTTACCCACTCCTTCGAAATTGCTGGCCTTGTGCCAAGATTTCAAAATCAATAATAACGACCATCATCATCCTCTTAAGTCATCATCATCTTCATTCTCACAAATTACATCTCTTTGAGATATATGTAAATATGAAGGTGGAGGGGTGGGCAGTTAACTATTAGTTAATTGTCCTTTCATAAATTGCATTCAATTTCCCCCCAAAAAAAACTTGTCCAAGCCTTTGAGTTACCAGTGATCTAGATGCTG
>NC_069001.1:36767017-36775825 GCF_001194135.2 Octopus bimaculoides
GTGAGTAGTCATGTTGCTCCTCTACCACAAGAAATCATTTCTGCTCTGGCCCTTTTATCTCATACTTGACCCCTCTCTATTCTCCAGGCTATAAAGTGCTCTTCCACCAATACACACTCAGGGGTCTTAGACTTGCAATTGCAACAGTGCTGTTGGCATGAAAAAAAGCACCCAGTACATACTGTAAAGTGGTTGGTGTTAGGAAGGGTATTAACCGTGGAAACCATTCCAGGCACTTGAGCATGATGCAGTCCTTGGGCCCCATCAGATCCTGTCAAACTGTCCAACCCAAGGCAGCATGCGACGTGGACTTCTAAATGGTGATGATGATAATAATGACAGATGTTTACAGCTTCCTTACAATTTTAACACAAATTTCTAGAAATCCCTCAACTATTTCTCTAAAACAACTACTTTGACCCTCAGATGTTTGATGCGATATTCACCACTGTGAGTTTCTGTTTCTGAAGCGTAGTTGTTAACTAGACAAAGCTACACCAGTCTGGGCTGTTGTTTCTTTTCCTGTCTGTGCAAGTTCTATCTTGAGCTGTTCCCCAAAAACACCATTTAACCATCTACAGTCATTCTTGATTTGATCTTCAACACATGCACACGTGCACATACGCATAAAACAAAAACAAACCAACACATTGCTTATGTTATCAGTGCACCTCAGCTTCAAAATAAACGCTTATGGGGAATTACTGCTTGGCTTCACACAACATTGTCACTGAGTACATGTGGGGCTAAGAATACTAAGTAACCACTCCTCGTCATTGATCGCTGTACTCTAACTAATGATACTTGTATCTTAGCTAATGATCACTGTAATAATAAATGCGCCCTTTTAAAGCCTAGCCAGGCTCATGGGCCCGGTTTCCCGGTTTCAATGGCATACGTGTTCCCTAGCTGGACGGGACGCCAGTCCATCGCAGCGTTACTCATTTTTGCCAGCTGAGTGGACTGGAGCAACGTGAAATGAAGTGTTTTGCTCAAGAACACAACACGTCACCCGGTCCAGGAATCGAAACCACAATCTTACGATCATGATGCTGACACCCTAACCACTAAGCCACACACCTCCACAATGATCACTGTACTCTAGCTAATTGTTATTGCATCCTAGAAAATGATCCTTGTACCCTAACTAGTGATCACTATACTCTAGCTAATTTTGTTTTGTGGCAGCTTCTTCAATGGTCAAAAGTGTATTGCAGAACCTTCTCACATGCTTTCATCTCTGAAAAGCAGTTCTCTCCTTCCCCCAGACCCCCAAACCATCTAAGAATATTCCCAGTTAGTAGCAATCAATTTTCTCATTAGCAAAACTATTTTAACAGTAAATCAGTGATGGGAAAGCCCAGACTGATTCCAAGCCTCTCACCACTTGTCCTTCTCTGCATGTTTTCCTGTCATTGTTGTCACATGTTGTCTCTTCCTCCTCCTCCTCCTCCCCCTCCCCCTGCATGTCCCTTCTTCAATGTTGTCTTAGTTTCCACCACAGTTGTGATGTTCATTTGTGTCATCGTCGTTAGTTTCAAGACCCAAGTCAATGAAACATTCGCTCCTCTTGTATCATGTCCGTCTTGTACCTCTTGTCGTCATCGTTGTTGCATTTACTCATGTATAGATGTCGCTGTTTGTACACTGTGCACATTGCACCGTATTATAATTCGGTCTGTGAGCAATTTGCCAAAATTTCTTTAGAATTTCATTCTTCACTTTCACATTGCTTCATACACTAGCATTCAAACAAAAGAAATTCAGCTCCTTTAATTTGCACATCTAATTAAAAAAAAAAAGGAAGAAAAGAAAAATTTATCTTCGTTAACCCTTTTACTGCAGAAACCTCGTATATATCCATCTAAAAATTTCATTAACTTTAACTACAGAAAGCAGGTTTATGTAACCAATTTATCTTTTGTTGAGGAATGTCATCTTTGAAGCAATTTCTTGTTGAGATGTGTCGAGTTTATAGAGGCAGAAAATACCAATTCTGTTTTCTGGTAGATATTTAAAACCATTACTGGAATAATTGTGAAATTTCACAGTTAAAAGATAAAACACACCAAGGAGGGAATCTGTGTATGGTTGCTTGAGCTGCTAGAAATAGCAGCCACATGACACCTTACCATCATAATAAAGGAAACACATGCTGGAAAACATGAATATATGATGAAGGATACATTGTTTGAAAGTAAGCTGGATGGTCATGATTGGAATATTTTCATAGGTTTGCTTGATCAGCATTTACCTGGGATTAAACAACATACAGATGCAGGCTTGGGTGTATGGCTGGGAATTTTTGTCTTGTAACCACATGGTTTTGGGTCAAGTCCCATTGCATGGCACCTGGGCAAGTGTCTTCTGCTATAGCTCCAGGCTGACCAATGTTCTCATGAGTGGCTTTGGCTGACAGAAACTGCATGGAAGCTCATAATGTACACACATGTATGTGTGTATGTATGTATGTATATATAAATATATACACACACACACACATACACACTGCTTCTTGACAACCAGTGTTGGTTTGTTTACATCATCATAACTTAGAAGTTCAGCAATAGAGACCAAAAGAATAAATACTAGACTTAGAACTAATTACTAGGGTCAATTTGTATGACTAAAACCCTTCAAGGTGGTACTCCAGCATGATCAATAAGTAAAAGGTAACTGAGCAGTACACAGGGTGATTCAGTGTCCCCTTAGCATTTAAACGATAAATAGTTTTAAAATAGAGAAGGGACTTCTGACTCAGCCTGTATTTTCAGTAAGTAATTCAAAGGGTTCCCCCCCCCCCTCTGCAAAATCTAGAATATTCCAGTGATTACTCTGAGTGTTTTTACTCAGAATGCTTCGGACATAGAGTACTCTGTCTGAAGAGAGTACGCTATTTTTGTTGCTTGAAAGATGAAGTACAGAGAAATGCTCTGAGGTGTGGCAGAGATAATTTTCAGCATCGAATCACTGGTCATACTTTACTACATGTATTGAGTCCTGTTCTTCCATATTTATGCATGCATGCATGCGTAATGCTATAGGTAGATAGATAGATAGATAGATAGATAGTAATATATATTTACATAACAACACTAAATATTTGTTCATCAAATATAAATACTGGTGTGTATACACACACATACATCTGCTCATATACATAGGTACACACACAAATCAATTGGTAACTTGTTGTACATTTTATATATATATATATATATACACACGCACACATATATATATATATCCATACGTGTGTGTGTATATTCACAGATACATAGACACAAACATAAATCAAATGATAAATTGTTGCACACACACATGGACACCGGATATTTGATGATGATGATGATTTTTTTTTTCTCTCTTTTTAATCAACAAAAAGTCCACATAAACTCATAATTTTATTTTATTTCTCCTGTTTGTTCTAGAAAATCATATAATAAATGTATATACATACATATATATATACACACACACACACATGGTATGTGTGTGCATGCACATGTGAATATGGATTGATTGATTAATTGATTTTTTTAATTCTATTAAGGTTACTTGTACACTTCACCTATGGCGTGCACACACACACACACACACACACAATGTCCATCCTCCACTCAAAACATATTTTAGATATGATTGGTTTCTCCATTATTTAATAACAACCTTCTTCAACCCAAAATTGCTTTGTTTTGTTGGGGGGTTTTTTTTTGTATTTATTTTACATAATCCTCCATACCAACCTCGTTTATCAATTCTGTTTCAATTTATTTAATTGAATAATTTCGTGTATTCCTACTAAACGCAATAAAAGACATTTATGCCTGTCTTAATTCTGATATGGCTTATCTTTCAAATGTTATACAAATCATAAGGGATCTTTTTCTTGATTAATTTATTATTATCATTATTATTACCATCATCATCATCATCATTATCGTATTAAGGCAGTAAGCTGGCAGAAACGTTAGCATGTTGGGTGAAATGCCTAGTGGTATTTCATTTGCCACTACATTCTGAGTTCAAATTCTGCCGAGGTCAACTTTGCCTTTCATCCTTTCGGGATTGATTAAATAAGTACCAGTTACGCATTGAGGGGGTCGATGTAATTGACTTAATCCCTTCCTCCAAATTTGAGGCCTTGTGCTTCCAGTTGAAAGAATTATTATTACTATCATCATCATCATCATCATCATTTTAAGGTAGTGAGGTGGCAGAATGGTTAGCAAGCTGGACAAAATGCTTAGTGGCATTTCATCCACCTTCACGTTCTGAGTTCAAATTCCACTGGGGTCAGCTTTGTCTTTCATCCTCTTGGTGTCAATAAGATAAGTACCAGTCAAACACTGGGGTCAAAAGTTTCAGGCCTTGCGCCCACACTAGAAAGAATCCTTATTAATATTGTTAAGGTGATGTCATCATTGTAAATCTGTCATGTTTGCCATGAAGCTTATCATTTATCCTCTTCTTTCTTTTTCTCGTTTCTTCTGTTATTTAGCTCTATGGCAGAAGGGCACCATGGGAAGACCCCGCAGAATGGGTGAATGAAACTTACCCATGGAATACTTCAGGTAATCATGATGCGCCATCTTTGCAACGTCTGCGACCAGAAGATGTTGGCTATGACACTCAACCAGCCCCCCCTGACTCACCGAAATCAAAGTCTGAGAATAATACAACCAATGACGGAATAGAGAGCGATGCTTTGGTTGGTATATTCTCTGTCTATCCTATCCATCTATTTATCTATCTGTCGATCTATCTATTTCTCTATCCATCCATCTATTTGTCTGTCGTCTATCCTCTGTCTTCTGTCTAGCATCTGTTTATCTATCTATCTGCCTAGTTGTCTGTCTATCTGTCCTATATGTTTATCCACCCGTGTGTCTATCTATCTGTCTTCGGTCTGTCCGTCTATCTATCCGTCCATCTATTTGTCTGTCTTTTTGTTTCTGATTCTCTCTCTCTTATTTTTAAATGAAAATAGAAATGTTCTTTTATTTTTGCATTGAAACAATTACAAGAGACCATCTCGGGCTATTTCTAAACCAGAAACATCGGTAATTATTGTGTCTGCATTAATGTTAAAATTATTAAAATTTATAAAATTTAAATTTACGTACTAACTTGAAACATGTCTAAAATAAAAAAACATTAACAGTTTAAATTATTTGAAAGCCTTTTATCTGTGAAATTACAATTGATGTTATAACATTGTAATGTTCTTCTCCAGTAAACATCACACATTTCAGAAATTATAATTCCATCTAATTATCTAATATAGAATTTATACAGTATAAGTAAGTTTTATGGAATCACATTATTTTTTTTCTAAATAGTTTAAATAGTAATTATTATCATTCTTCTGTCACAAACAAACTCTTAACAACAAACTTATAAGTATAAAATAATGGCTTCTGATCTTAACTGGTTGGAAGTGTCTCAAGATGAGTTGGTATCAAAAGGGTTAAGAAGCTTGTGAGTTAGTATATAGGGAACCAGAAGGTCTGGTTCGAATGTTTGCCATTCTGTAAAAGGCAGAGAGGGATTCAATTAACAATTCCTAATTAACTTTGATATATTTCTGTTGGAATACATTGCTTCTGTTTCAGTTAATTTTGAAAATAATGGAAATTTTGATGGCAGATTTGAATTTAGATCATTTTAAAACAATAAGTTTGTATCACAGGACCTGAAGCAGTCTCGAGCAGATTAGTATCTGAACATTCATTTAAAAGTTTCTTATTTAAATTAGAAGGGGGGGGGGGATGAAAAAAATTAATATGAATTTACAAACGTCTATAATGTCAGTCTATCTGGAGTATTAAGGGGGATTATCTTCATTAAAGATTATCAGATCATGATTTAAAAAGAAAAAGATCAGAGAGGCTGTGAAAATATATTTGACTCATAAAAAGAGAGATGAACAACTCAAGGGAGGTAATTACCACAGAGCTAAAGCTGATAGTTTGTCATCTTATATTGTATGTTAATGGTTAGAATGTGTTAAAATATATATTTGGTAACGCTGAGAATAGAGAAAAGAAATATTACGTGTATGTAATTTGACAGATCTCCCACATTCTTGTGTCATCACTTTGTGACAATGACAGTTGTGATGTATTTACTTCAGACTGAGCCACAGCTTGTTATCTGCTTCACAACTTGGAATTAAACTTTGTGTTCTTTTTCACTTCTCAGCTTTCGTATGAATAGAATTTCATACATGCATACATATAAACATACTTTCATTCACTCATTCATTACATATTGATACATACATTATAATATGTAACAACTTTAGAGTTGTAAAATATATTTTACTTAAGGCAAACATTATCTGATATAAGACTCAATACATTAGTTTGATTGGACAAATATGTTTATCATACATATATATATGTATGTTTGTGTGTGTGTGTGTGTGTATGTATATATATATATATATAGAAATATATTTATATATATGAGAGTGAAGGAGATAGTACAAATATGAGAAATAAGTCTCAATATGCCACAGTAGAAACATGTATATTTTATATTTTGTTATTCTTATTTAGTGTGTGTATGTGTGTGCCTAATTGTTTCAACCTTGAACCCTAACACCCACAATTAGGAGGGTGTATTACAGTTCAGGGTCAGAACACCTGATGATCGTTGGATGCCATCTGATAACATCAGTTCCTCCTGATCAAAACTCCATTCACCAAAGTGAATGGAAAAGAAGCACCTTCTTCTAAGAATTATCAATAACATACATTTACCAATTCGTTACAGTACTTTAATGGCATTCCTTTTTTTTTTTTTTTTTTTTTTTTTCTTTAACTGGGGTTTTTCTCTCTGTTATCTACATTTCATCTTGCCATTGCTCAGAACATTGTCTTCATTATATATCTAATTGGTTCTAATTCTGATTAGATGAAATGGTTCAGTTATTCTTGAGGTCCAAAATATTTTAATATTTCCTTACTAAGCTAAAGTTGGCTGAAGACACAAAGAAGACTTTCTTTTAAAAATTTTAAGTTTGGCAAAATGATGACAGATTTATCAAATATTATTTAAGAAAATTATAGAAATAAAGCATACATGTTTCTTACGACTAAGTTTCTTAATGAAAGACAATAAGGAACTTTAGGAGACCCATTTCTAATTATTTTGTACCAAATATCTAAGACATTGCTGCAAACAAAATGAAAATTATGGTATTTAGTTTTTAATTAAAAATTCAGTCATTTCTCTAAAAAAAAAATTATCTGAAATTTGTAATGTTTAAAAGGAAGAATTTTTTTCCCAGATTGGTCCTATATTTTCAGGTTTTTCATAATACCTCTTCAACAAGACATTTAACTTCATGTACCTTGCAAAGACTTTACTACCTTCATCAATTCAACATCATCTCATACCTTTTTCTGTATTTAAAGCATTTTTTGAAAACAATTTACATTTCCACCATAATATCATTACATTTTTCACATTTCAATTTTGATCTTGATTTTTAAATCATATATTCTTATTTTAGATCATTTTTAAATTGCTGCCGGCGCCAAAACCACATTTTCTTTAGACGTACCAAAATATAGTCTGGCTCTTACCTTACTTCATTAAACCTTATCTTGGTTTCTTTTTCTTTTTTTTTTTTCTTCACCCCACTCCCCTCCTTGGATAAACTAAATATCCATTACAGTTATTTATGTCTCTCAAAAACAGTCATGTCTCGCTTGTAACATATATCTCCACTTCTAAAACTATTTTCATGAAGTACCTAGAAACTTAAAACCTTCGTTGCATTTCTTTATCTTTTTCATTACATCCATTACCTTTTCTCTCTCTTTTCCATCTCCCTCTCATCTATCAGTCTGTCTATCTGGTCTGTCACTCTATCTGTCTGTCACACTATCTATTTGTATATATCTCTCTCTCTGTCTATCTATCTATCCATCTGTCTGTCTTGTCTGTCACACTACCTATTTATCTATATCTCTCTCTCTATCTATCTATTAGTCTGTCTGGTGCTCTACCTATTTATCTATCTCTCTATCTAATCTATCACTCTATCTGTCTGTCCATCTTTCAGTCTCTCTCTCTATCGATCTATGTAATCTATCTGTGTGTTTATCTCTCTATCCACTTGCCTATCTATCTGTTTCGTTTCCCTTTCAAGGTAATTCTTTGGAATTGAGATTTTGCTGTCTAATAATTGACTAGGAGTGACTTCACACCTTTTTACAATGCATTCATGTTGTAAGAATCATGCCGCCTTACAGCACGTGTCTGTTGTAAGAAAGTATGATTTGTACATTTATGTTTCAAACTATAGATAAATTCTTCATACATTCTCAAACCATTCCCTTTCTCTCTCTGTCTTTCCCCTACCTACCTACCTACAACAATACATACACACACATGTCTATGTCAGTATAATAGAATTAGGAAATCCTTGTTGCATTAGTGTATATTTGAAGAAAATTAATAAGAATGGCTTTTCTGGAAATTATTTTCTAGTTAAATAATTAAATGTTCACAAATCATGTTGTTTAGTAAATGATACAATTTGTAAACATCTAATTATTAAAGTGAAAAATAACTACCAGAAAAGTCATTTTATTCATTTCTTTCAAACATATATATATATAGAAAAAAATTTTAATTAAGGTACTCAGAAACCTGGATGTTTGTACATTTACAGATTTTTATTAATGTCACATATTAAATGAAGCGCTTTTCACCTAGTCGTGTAGGTTTTTCAAATTTTGAAAAACCTACACGACTAGGTGAAAAGCGCTTCATTTAATATGTGACATTAAT
>NC_069001.1:36776351-36783865 GCF_001194135.2 Octopus bimaculoides
CATTCTTTTTCCTGCAAACAATTTTACCTATGTTGACCCAGATTTGGCAGTCCTTTTATCAAAAACATCCAAATTGTGACCATCCCACCTTATTTTTTGGTGGTGAGTTATCTTTCTAACATTGAATCATTTAATCTCTCTCTCCCTCTCTCTCTCCCTCTCCCTCTCTCTTTCTCTCTCTCCACCAGCATCGGCAATCTTGGACTTCTATGCCAATGTTTAAAGATTCAAGATTTTTCATGGAAAAGATACAGCAGTGATTTTTCCATTGCCTTTTTTGCTAGTTTACAGTTTGTTCCGCTTGTCCCTTGCTCTCTTAAGCTTACCTTTGAGACACGGAGCCTATTAAACTCTGAGCTAGAATTGGTTCATGTGAGAGCAGGGCATGTTCACACAAACTGGAGGGCCTGAGTCACACAATGATGTCATAAGAATAGTAGTGAACACCCAAAGTTGTGCGCAGAGGCAGGATGCTTGTGTAGGGTTAGCCATGAATGGTCGATGTAATATTGAGGTTGTGGTCTATGAAACAGCAGTAGTGTTGTCAAAAACAGCAAGAAGGGACACACACGAAAATGTGTTGGAGCAATGCAGAGCCCTTTTAAAACTAGGCTAAATAATCACAAGTACTCTTTGAGAATCTAAGAGAGACACAATGTTACAACATTAGCCATGTATGGTGGGTAAAAGAGGAAAGTACACCATACAAAATTGACTGGTAACTGCTTGAACAACCTGGGCCATAGTTGAGCAGGTGTTGCAAGTTTTGCTTGGTCTAGGGAAGAAAAATTCTAAGCAGTTCACCCAATGGAAGTACTTCCTTAAACTCAAAAAGCAAAATATTTAGTTGCTGCCTTCATAATAAAGAATCATTTACTTAATACCATGGGAAGCAACTCTTTTCTTCCTACAAAAATGCTTTCAGTTTCCATCTGTCAAATCCACTCAAAAGGCTTTGGTCAGCCTGAGACTATACTAGAAGACACTTGCCCAAGGTGCCATGCATGGGACTGAACCCAGAACCATGTGATTGGAAAACGAATTTCTAACCACACAGCCATGCTTGCACTGATTGTATATATTTCCTAGCTGCTGTGTTAATCATTTGCTTCACAACCCTGACCAAAGAGGGATTAAAATTTTGCTTCCAGCTCCTACATTTCCCTAGTGATCACACATCTAAGTTCTAACTAGGTTCAACGTTGCTTAACTTTAGTGATCAGACGAGAACCCATGTTTTTAACGTGATATGACTGTAACCCTACTGAACCTAGCTGATTCACTGATTGATTGACCAAATGATTTATCAAACAGATGAGTTAATTAATTGGTTAAACGGTTAATTAGTTCATTAATAATTACAATTCTTTTTTTTTTTTCAATTGCTGTCTTATGTCCAAAATCAGTTTAAATATATGTCTTTGTCAAGGTGGTCCAAATTTTGTTTCTATTCTTGAGGAACACATACTGGTTATATGAAATTTCACCATAACCATTTTTACCATCGGAAAATTCACCTTAAGAAATTCCATTTTAAATGACCTCATCACATTTTTTTTAATGTTTGACATTAAATAAAGGCTTGCCTATTTAATATGCTAATATAATATGTTTTATCATTATCCATACACCAAATTTTCCTATGCAGTGGAATTTCTTAAACTGAATTTTCCAGACACAACACATATTCACATACACATATCTTTATATATATATATTATTATATATTTTGATGACTGTTTGTTTTTAATTAATCGTATACTAATCATATACTGTCTCCCATCGTACAGGAAATGAATCAATATTTAAGCTGGAAGGCAGGTCCAAACCAATGTTTGACGTCGAACATAAATATTTGCTGAAATTCCCCCCTTATCCATGAAATCATGTAAGTTTTAACCATTGACCCCCCAACCTCCTTTCTCTCCTCCCCCATGTCTCTTCCTCATGTCTTCTCGTACAGCCTCTTCCTCTTCCATCACAGTTCTTCTCGTCATGTTTCCTCATGTATATGTATATACACATTTATTTATATATATATATATATATACACACACATTACATATATATTGTATTTACTTGTGTATAATAAGTCGCACTATTTTACACTTGATTTTAACTGAAAATTCAGGGTTCAACTTATACCTGTGTAAGTATAGTGGTATAGTGTGTGTGTGTATATATATATATATATATATATATATATATATGTATGTGTATATATGTGTATGTATGTATGTATATATATATATATATATATATTTTTATACATACATATATACATGCCTCTTTTTCTACCTTCTCAAAATAATGACCTCTGTTCCAATCATATTTTTATTTAAATTTAATTATTCATTATAATTTAATTTATTTTAATTGTGGCGTTAATTAATCAGTTTTTTCTGTTCGTTATTTTAAATGTATTTTTTTTCTTTATTTCTTATTTATTTTGCTAATTCTACTCAACTTCTTTTTGAACTTTTTCCCTTTATTATTGCTATTATTATTATTATTATTATTATTATTATTATTATTATTATTATTATTACTATACTATTATTATTATCATTTCTTCTAAGGCATACAAAACAACTAATTAATAATTTCTTTTCACCAACTAACTTAGTCTTATCTTCCATTAATAATTAGCATGGTTAACCAATTTGCCAAAGAAGAAAAATTTCTTTGCTCTGTACGGAACATCAGATAATTTTGAATAACCAAAAGTTATATGCACATGTGTGGTGAGAGAGATGAAGAGAGATTAGTTTTTAGGAATTTTATCATTAACAACACATTCTGCAGACGTTATTGACTGAAAATTTCTATGAGTTCTTGGCTTGGTAAAGGACATGCTCTCTTTTGACAGAATTTTTTTAGAGTAATCTAATAACTGGCTGTAGATTATGAGAAATTTAACATTTTGAGGTCATTCTCTATGTCTGAGAGTGTGGAAAGTAAAGAAAATGGTATTGATACTTCAAATATTAGATTTTTTGCATTTCGTGGCATTTAAATTTAAAGAACTTGGAGCACATTTTCCAGACTGTCGCCAGGTTTCTAGGATATCAGATCTTATGATTGCTCTCTGTTTCCTTCTTCCTTGTAAGTTTTAGGACTTAAAACATGTTGTCACCACATTAAAATCTAATAATGAATTTGTCAAAAGACTTTTCTTTTTCCTTGAACACTTTGAGTGACTCCTATAGAATCTTCTTGATGTTATGTATCATTTCCTTATGTGATGAGGGCCATAGCATCCCTACAATGAGCACCAATTTTGTAGACATTTCATTTCACATCAGTAATAATAACTGTCTGTGTGTATGTATCCCTCATTTTCTCATCCTTCAGCTCTCCCCTCAGCTAAGGGATTTTGCCTTGTGAATACTTGTTGACTTGGTGACTCTCCAGATCAATAAATTAAAATACCAATCAAGTACTTAATTGAATGACCTCCTTTCCTCAAAAATTGGTGGCCTTGTGCCAGATTAGAAACAGTTATTATTAAAGTTGGTATTATGTCCTGAGTTCAAATCCTACCAAGGCTAACTTTGCCTTTCATCCTTTCGGGGGTTGATAAAATAAGTACCAGTTGAACACTGGGGTCTATCTAATCGACTTGCCCCCTCTCCTGAAATTACTGGCCTTATGCCAAAATTTCAAACCCTTTCAGGTGCAGTCCCAGGAATTTTCTAAAGGGAGGCCACAAGGTCAGAAGGGAATACAATTCCAGGAGAAAAGGGCATAATAACATTATTTAGAAGAGTGCACTTCTTTTTTTGAGAGGGTGGGGGGTACGTGCCCCTCAGTCCACCCCTGACTTTAACATTCAAACCAGCCATATCTGGCCCAAATATTCTCCCTGTTTTATGGTGAAACCAGCCAGATCAAGCCTCTCTCACCTACCCTACATTGTCATTCTGAAAGTAAGCTGCCTCTTCATCAAAATCTCAAAGCTGTGAGATAATACGTTATTAATTCAAACCAATGTGAAGGGATAACCATTTGTCTGAGTAATCTGGATGCTAGAATCGTTGATGAATTGGATAAAATGCTTCACAGCATTCCTTTGCATTCTTTGTTTTGAATTCCAATTCTGTTGAGGTTGACTTTGCCATTCATCCTTCCAACTGGTCCAGTGCCAAAATTTGAAACCATTATTAAGAGAGTTGAGTCGGCAGAACCATTATCTCGATGGGGGAAAACGTTTTGCATTTTTGTTCCGGTTCTTCCTCTTCTTAGTTCAAATCTTGTTGGAGTTACTCTCACTATTTCTCTCTTCGGGGGATCAACAAATTAAGGTACTGTTCCGGTACTGGGAGTGGGGGGCACTGGCAGCAACCAACTCCCCACCCCCACTTTCCCCAAACAATTGGTGGTCTTTTGCGACTATGCTAAAAACATTTCTTTCGTAGAGGATGAATTCCTAAAAATTATGAGGGGGCCAATGATATTTAAGGGATTTAAGTCTTCATATTTTCATCTAAGATTTAAAGTTTTTATTTAATTAATTAATTTATTTATTTTTTATCATTCCCATTCTGCCCTATCTCATTTTCTCATCCCCCACTCCACTCTGCAACCAGCTGCTTTACAAATATTAAATAGTAATTGTATCAGGTATAGGATATGTCTTCTGGCATTATTATAATTATTAGAGAATATTTTTTTTTATTTTGAATGTTACCACTAACTTAACTATTGTTTTTCCATACAGATGGTGTTACTGAGTAAATAATTCATTCGTTTCTCAACATGCTAATTTTTCACGCCTAATCATCTGCAGTATCCTAATATCTACA
The DNA here is from genome assembly GCF_001194135.2 of Octopus bimaculoides. Lineage (NCBI taxonomy): Eukaryota > Metazoa > Mollusca > Cephalopoda > Octopoda > Octopodidae > Octopus > Octopus bimaculoides. The sequence continues at coordinate 36,781,157 of NC_069001.1, forward strand.
CAGTGATTCTCTCTTTACTACCTCATCAAGTTCAGTGAAGTCTATGTTTTGCTGAAGAGGTCCAATAAGACTTAAACATGTCCAGAATTAACCCCACTTCTTGCACACAAGAATCCATTAATATTTAGTTATTCAGCTAATGTTGTCTTTTTCCACAATGCACAAATATTTCTAATTAGATTTCATTGATGGTCATTAACACTTAACTTAATTATTACCTTTCATGCTTATGTCATCTCTTGCTAATTAACATCAGCTATTTAATTATTAATTTTTTTTTTGTCTGCTAATTTATCCAGTTTTCCATTTAAGTATTTACAATGACACTTTTGGAAGTTTCACACACAAAAAAAGATGTATGTTAAAAAGAGAAGAATAAGGATTTAAAATTCAAATTTGTAATGGTTGTGAGTTATAATAATTTACAGTGATATGTGAATATATACTTTATTTCTGTATTTGGTTTGCAAGATTCTTGATGTGAATTCATGTGTTGAAATGAATCCTTTTTGTTTTGGGAGGGTCATTATGCCAATAATAACACACATGCACTGATTCAATATCACTTCTTCAATGACTAACAATAAAGAGGTGATATTGAACCTATGCCTGTGTTATTGCTGGTGTACTGACCCTCCCAATACACAGCAAGATAAATATATTCTTTAATGGAATTTGAATTAGTAATCTAGTCCCAGTGGTTTCATGCTGACATGTTAGTCAGTATTTTGCCAACACAATGATACGCCACCATTGGTACTAAGTTACTAATCTAAATTTCATTAAAAAACATTTATTATCCACTTTTACTATCTTGAGCACTCTTTCTTTCATTTTCTTATTGAAGTATCATGTATCTGTGTGTATATAATAATAATAATAATAATAATAATAATAATAATAATAATAATAATATAACAGCAGTGTATATATTGGGTTAACAAATCCTTAGAATAAAAATATGTCAACGATTGCCTATGGACTCCAACTTTTCTATCTAAAGGATGTTTAGCCCAATATTTATATGCTATTATTTATTAAAAATAAATTATTTCGCGTTCTCTTGAAGTTTCAAAAAATTTATGCCATAGACAATATATCTGTGTGTGTGTATGTATGTATATATATATATATATACATACACACACACGCACATACACAAAGCATGTGTATGTGCATGTCGTTTACAAGTGCCTTTAAGACAGGAAAAAATTGGTGCAGGATCTCATTTGGTATTCAGACATGGTTGTCTGGTATACAACAGATATAGGGTTCAATTCCTATGAAAGGATTTGCCCCGTCACTTTTTTCTGTTTTAGGAATGCTTGTTAATATCATGCACACACACATATATATATATATATAGTATTTTTTAAATCTCCACTGTTTACATTATAGTCAATACATGTGCATGTATGTATAAAAAGATGAATTATATACATTGTGAGTGAGTGTGTGTATATATATATTAATCTATATATGCACACACATGTATATCCATGTATATAATTTATAATTTATCTTTGAAAAATGTTTACTGTTTACATGATAGTGTGTCTGCATGTGCATATGCACACACACACACGCACACACATTTATATATACACACCCATGCAAGTGTATACTTACATATATGCATTTCAATAAATTTTCACATCATTTACAGGTAACCATTTAATTCATTCTGGAAATTTCAGTTTTTCTTTTCTCTAGTTATTAAAACTATATTTGATGTTTATCATAAAATGTCAAATATAACATATATACACATCTCTACATAGCACATCTAATTTCTATTGTTACTCCAGCACTAATGTATGCATCTGTGGCTGTACATATATATATATATATATATATGGCACATGAAAGACTACCAGGTGTAAACCATTCGGATGGTGCTCTTAGCGCTCCACTGGCAAGGGTGCCAGTCATCGAATTTGATTCGATTTCGATTTCACTTGCCTCAACAGGTCTTCGCAAGCAGAGTTTAGTGTCCAATGAAGGAAAGGTACGAATAAGTTGGCTGGCTACACTTGTGGCAGAAACCTCGGATTATGGTCTCACTTGGCTTACCAAATCCAAATTGTTTCCCTCAATTCAACTCACCAGAGGATTTTTGGTGTGGCAGAGGGATAAAATAGTAAACATGATGAGAATTAAAATTTACAACAGCTGTTTTGGTTGAATTTTATTTAATGTAGTTGTAAAAGATTATATCGTAACATACGATTCACCATCATCAGATAAAATCTTAAATGGGTAAGATTTTAAGCAATCTACTTTAGACATAGCCATCATGTGTTGGTTATGCATTATGTCTAATGTGCTAACGATTCTGCCAGCTCGTAATAATATCAACAATAATAATATCACCATCGTCTGGTTGAGCTTACTTGGACATTTTTAATCTGCACACGCCATCCATGTCAGTTGAGGGAGGTCTTTGGGGAGGCATCCAGTGAGTTGATCTACATCCAGTGTGCTTGAATGACCTGCTTGAATACAGCCATGTACAGTCATGTTTCAACATCTATAATATAAGATATATATATATATATGATATGGATATTAGCATCAAATCTCTCTCTTAAATGTAAAAATTTTAAACTTTGGATATATATATATATATATATGATATGGATATTAGCATCAAATCTCTCTCTTAAATGTAAAAATTTTAGACTTTGGATATATATATATATATATATA
>NC_069001.1:36784220-36787063 GCF_001194135.2 Octopus bimaculoides
GATATGGATATTAGCATCAAATCTCTCTCTTAAATGTAAAAATTTTAGACTTTGGATATATATATATATATGATATGATATGGATATTAGCATCAAATCTCTCTCTTAAATGTAAAAATTTTAGACTTTGGATATATATATATATATATATATAATGATGGTAATAATAATAGTAATTCTTTCTACTAAAGCACAAGGTCTGAAATTTATGTTCTAAGTTCAAATTCCACCAAGGTTGACTTTGTCTTTCATTGCTTTTGTGGGGGACAATAACACAAGTGCCAGTTAAGCAATCGGATCAATGAAATTGATTTACCCACTTCCTCTGAAATTGCTGGCCTTGTGCCAAAATTTAAAAGCAATATTATAAACATCCTGTCATATTTTTTACATGTCCATATTTCTATTTCTGAAGATAAAGAAATAAAATTAAATTTTGAAAAAAATTTATCAATCCAAAGCTGTTAAATTAAAATTATTCCATTTTAGAGCTTTGTTTTTTGAACTTTTATTCAATTTTTTTTTTTTTCAGACAAACAAATTGACAAAGTTTCAAGAAACGACAAGTCCAACATCGTCAAAGATTCCCACCATTTTAAACAATGAAAATGACACATCAAACCAGGATAATTATAGTAACAATGCCCCAGAATATTCCAACTGCAGTGTCGAATCGATGTTATGAATACTTTGACCATGAAAATACACACACACACACACACACACACACACACACAAGCACACACATACATATATACATACGTATATATATGTGTATATGTATATACATATATGTATATACATATGTATATATATGTATATACATATATATTCTCATTCGTTCTTAAAAAATATGCAATGCCAGAGCTTTAAATCAAACTGAGTGGTATTTAAAAAAAAAAGCCAAACAAAATAATTTAAACTTAAATTAAAAAACAATTAATTAATTAGTTAATTAAAAGACAAACGATACAATGAAAGAGAATTCATTGTTGATGTCCTACTTTGGCATGCATATATAATACACAAACTTTATGTTGGATCATTGAAACTTGTTCATTTTTGCTTCTTCCATTGTTGAAAAACACGTCTAAAACTCAAGAAGCGTCTATGAGGAATAATGATATGAATAATAATAATAATAATAACAATTATAAAACCACAATGATGATGGTCGGTGTATAATATTCACTGCAGTAGAAGTCTCTATTACTGAACTTTGAGACTTTTCTCTGTAGAATGTAATGGAATGGCCAACTGTTTTCTTTGAAATGAACTTTCTCATTTCTTTTGCTTATACTCTCTCTCTCTCTCTCTTTCTCTTTTTATTGCTCTACTTTTATATATGTGGAGGTGAGGAAAGAAAAAGCTCAGATTTCAGTGACATCATCGTATTATATTTAAAAAAAAAAAATAAAGATGAAGATATTTTGGTCTCAGACAACCAACAGACGAACAGACAGACATTTTTGGTCATATTATTTATTAACCACTGCTGTGAATTTCCCACTCATACGATGTTGTATAATAAAGAGCAACAAATGCTGACCCCCCAGTCCACCCACGACCACCATTAACCAACACCATCACTATCATATTTAATTACAGTGAACAGAAATACAAGTCTAACTTTCAACATTTCCTGAGAGTCTGCACAGCCAGGAACAAAAAAACAAAAATATTTTCATCTCGTTCAAGTGATAAAATTCAAAACAATAAAGTCAAATAATTTTTCAGAAGAAGCAAAAAGCAAATTGCAGTTTGTTGTTGAAGCTCAGATAAATGGTGGATCAGCTAACAGGTGAGACAGGTGAAGCTCAATTGATCAAACAAATTCAGACAAACAGAGAGAGAGAGAGATGATCACAAAACTCAACAGGATTCTATTAACAGATGAGCATAAATGATGATTGATGATTTCTGGTTTTTGGTTTGTTTTTTCTTTAAAGTTCAATGGAATCTAAACCATCGGGTGCGGATTGTGAAGCTCAAGTGATATTTAAGCCATGTGAGGAAGGATCACACAAGCTCAGTGGATTATAAACCATCTGGGGAAAAGAAAGATAATGGAAGCTCAAGTGATATCTAATCATTTGATGCAGATTTGTGCAGCTCAATTGAATCTAAATCATCTTAGGAAGGATATGGAAGCTCAAGTGATATCTAATCATTTGATGCAGATTTGTGCAGCTCAATTGAATCTAAATCATCGTAGGAAGGATATGGAAGCTCAAGTGATATTTAACCATCTGGTGTGGATCATGCAAGCTCAGTTGAATCTAACAACCAACTGGGGAAGATCGAAGCTCAAGTGATATTTAACTATCTGGTGCTGATCATGCAGCTCAGTTCAGACTCAACATTCTCGTGCTGACCATGCCAGCTCAGTGGAATATAAATCATCTGGTGAAGATTAGGAAGCTCAAGTGATATTTAATTATCTGGTGCAGATCATGTAACTCAGTTCAACGTAAACCTTCTGGGGGAAGATCTTGGAAACTCAAGTGATATTAAAACCGTCTGGTGGGGGCTCGTTCAGCCCAGGTGATATTTAACTAATCAAACCAAATCAACAGGTGATGATTGTGAAGCTCAATGGTACTTAACCAGCCAAACCCTAAAGGTGATAATCATGCAGTTTTATAATTAGTGATGATGTAATTGCTAGTTAATTAACTGCAGCTTCTTAAAAACACAAAAAAAACACATTAATTATTAAATGAGGCTTTGACTTCTCCATCCACTTTTTTTTAATTAAACACTGATTCATTATCTCATTGCTGACAGAAAATATACATATATATACCCACATGTATATATACATACATATATATATATATATA
>NC_069001.1:36788554-36792536 GCF_001194135.2 Octopus bimaculoides
ATATATATATATATATCCATAAAATTTTAACCATCGGACATACTTGTGTTATTTTTCCCCACAGGAATGTTCATTGACCGCTGCTTTCCAACTGCTGCCATTTGCACGGCTAAAAACAGATTACAAACGTTGGGGGTATACATGAGGATATAGACTAAGTTTAATGGAAGATATGCAGTCCACCTTAACTTTAGACAAGATCATCCGTTAGATTACTGTAGAAACCATTCTTGTGTAGTAGTTGTAGAAGCAGGAGCCATAGCAGCAACTGCTATAGTTTTCAGACTCTTCACTTTCAGAATACAACACAGATGTCTGTAAGTGAAATTATTATTATCATTATTATTATTATTATTAGTGGGGCGATGAGCTGGCCGAATCGTTAGAGCTGTTGGAGAAAACACTTTGCTGTATTTCTTTCAGCACTTCATGTTCTAAGCTCAAATACTGCCAAGGTCAACTTTGCCTTTCGTCCTCTCAGGGTCGATAAAACAAAGTACAAGTCAAATATTGGAGTCAATGCACTTGACTGACCACCCCCACACTCTTTAAAATTGCTGGTCTTGTGCCAAAATTTGAAACGATTATTATTTCTTGTTCAGATCTTTTCTTTGCAATGGTACCTCTTCAAGCAGGAAATAATTAGAATTTTGCCTAACGAGATGGCATTAAGGAGTTAGTCAAGCGAAGCTTGAAGTTAGCGCTGTCTCTGGCTCAAGGAAACCCATCTAGGTTTACTTCCTTGAACGAAGAGGGCCAACATTGAGCTTTAATGTGACACGGTTAAATGATGCACATGGAACTTGCCTGGAAGGTTTTGTGAACGATATGGGGGTGGGGTGGGGTGGATCATGTGGCTTGGTAAGCCATTGCGTTTAGGTATTAAATGATTATCGTTGACCTTAATCAACTTTCAGATGGAAACTACATGAATCACACTTACACGTGATTTTGTGGTGGTGAGCTGACAGATTTATTAGCATGCTGGACAAAATGCTTAGCAGTATTTCTTCCTGCTCTTTACATTCTGAGTTCAAATGCTACTGAGGTCAACTTTGGCCTTTCAGGATCAATAAAGTGCTAATCAAGTATGGAGTCAAAGTAATCAACTTTCCCCTCCCCTCAAAATTGCTGGCTTTTGGGCCAAAATCAGAACAAATTACCGAGAAGGCAAACTAACAGAAATGTTGAGAGTTGAACGAAATGCTATGCAGTGTTTCTTCTAGATCTTTACAGTCTGGTTTCTAACCTCTGTTGAGGTCAAGTTTGAATCAGCCTTCCAGGGTCAATGATTAAAAGTACCTGTACAAGTATCAGTTCTTCTCTCTCTTACTTTCTTTTTCTCTTTCTCTCCTGGAAGAAACAGACTATGGTCTGATCTGAAGTGAGAGAGACTCCACCAGGTCCAAAAAATATGCTCAAGACACACCATATGTCATGATGGCACGTCTAAAAAATTCCCCATCAAAGAGCTAAGGGCTTATGTCACAGCACAGTATGTTATATTTGCTGTAGTATTAGCTAAGATTAGCTTTTGGCTTAAAAGAGGCCATTAATAGATTTTCTGCAAGATCATGCAAAATAACAAATGGAAAAGATCAGTTTGTGTACTTTGTTATATAGATGTAGAACACAATACTTTCATGTTGGTGTAGGACCATTTGGGACTGTATGGCAGGAAGAGGTTTAGCGTTATGCTTGTTTCTTTATTTTGAGTTCCAATTCTACACCATTAAACAGGAAATTTTCATTTTTTAGAAAGTCTCAAAACCGAGTCTGATAAAAAAACACAAACAAGAATGGTTTTTAAACTCCCATCTGTACACCCCTTACATTTGTTAAAATGAAGTTGCATTGTCAGGATGTTTTTCGTATATTGTTCGTGTTTGCGTTTTTAGCCAAGCCATCTTAGGTAGCAGAAGGAAAAAGGTCGGGAATGAACTGAAATTGCATAATTTCATCTCTGCGGTTGCCATTGGACAAAACACAGAAAAACTACTTTCAATCCTCACTATATATATATATATATATATATATATAAAATTATGTGTGTGTGTGTGTGTGTGTGTGTATATATATCTATATATATATATCAGTAAATGTATATGTGTATGTATATAATATGTATAGTGTCTTCCTGTTTGGTTGAATTTAGGTGATAAATGATTAACTTTTTCAACTTGAATGACTGAATCAATACTATAAAAGAAATATTAACCACACATTTGTCTATAATAATAATGATATTAATTATTATAATAATAAAGATTGTACAGTTGTCTGCAATATTATTTAACTGTACAGTGTAAAGTTCATTATATTGTTTTCTGCGAATGAAAATACTTTCATAGTTGGATTAAAATTTGTTGTTTTAATTTATATAAATATAAATAAATGTGTGTGTGTGTATATATATATTATGTATACTTGGGATATATACAGGAGTGGACAAAAGTAGGTATACAGTTTCTTAATATGAGTGGAATGTTCTTTTCATTTCTCAAATTTTTTTTTTAAGATAAGAACTCTGGTTATTAAAAAGCTGTGTACCTACTTTCTCCCTCCCCTATATATATTCTGTGTATTTGAGATATATATATATATATAAAATTATGTGTATTTTATTCTGAAAAATGTCTTTGACTACCAACTTTGTGATGTTTAGTAATTATCAGGTGAGTGGATTCTTTTTCGTTATTTCTGCATTGGATAATAACATACTAAAATAGTTTATTATATATAAATATAAATGAATATATATATATACAACTGTTAAAAAAATAATCAAAAAAACAACCTCTAAAAAACACTAACAAAAAAAATAATAAATAATAATAATACAAAGAGCATGTTGAATAATCTATCTATCTAAAAAGAAAAATTAACAAAAAATTAATCTCGTTTTGTGTATAAATGTGACTTCTAGGTGAACAAATGTCACTTATAAAGGCTTTAATGGGAAAGCTATGGGTTACTGCTAACTCTCTCTTCCTCCCCAACACACACCTCTCACCCACCACCATCTGCCCCTATCCCCATGTCCCTCTCTCCTCTAAAAAAAATAAATTGAATTCTCTGGCTCAGAAACTGTCAGACAGCCCAATACTGTTGCTTTTAAAAAAAACCCCAGCATGTGTGTGTGTGTGTGTATATATATATATATATATATATATATGTGTGTGTGTGTGTGTCTGTTTAGTGTTGACTGTTGGAAACAAGAGTATACAGTACCATAGTAGATATTGATAATATAATATATTCTATTTTGGTTGAATCAGCCTCTTGCTACTCTGAGTTTCACTTGGGGGGTGCACAGGATCTTCAGGCAAGTTATGACTATATGTACATGTGTATATATATATATATATCATCATCATCGTCGTTTAACGTCCGCTTAAACGACGATGATGGTGATGATATATATATATATATATATATACACACACACACACACACACACATTCACATATGTATATATGTGTGTGTGTGTGTGTGTGTATACATATATATGCATGTATATGTGTTGAATCCATAATTATGAGTCCAACAAAATATATTTTGCTTCTCACAGACCCAATGGTGAAACAGGACATATTTTGTTCTACTCACTGTTATGGATTAAAGGTACCAATACTCGAGCTTTTGATTTTTGAATTCTTATTTTCTAAGTGGACTTGACCCTGTTCCTATGACCTTGTCACTCCTCCAGGACTGTAACATACACACAAACATATATATGTATGTATATATATATATATATATATATTTATATATATATATATACACACACACACGCTAGCCTTTTTTCATAAAATTAAACCAATAATTTCTTTCATGTATTATAAATACTGGTGGTGGTTTTGGGTGAAAATATTGTAATATTGTACAAAAAAAGAAAACTGGCGACGCTTCCCTTCTTCCCCTCACCCCAACCCCACACCCACATCATTTTGCTAGTACAGTTTTATACTTTATTGTCAGA
>NC_069001.1:36793408-36795593 GCF_001194135.2 Octopus bimaculoides
TATATATATATATATATATGAAATGTTTTGATCAAGAACACAATATGCTGCTTGGGCCAGGAATTGAACCCATGGTGTAGTAACCATGAGCACAACACCCTAACCACTAGGTCACGTTCTTTCGCTTTGCTCCAGTCCACTCAGCTATGAATGGGTAACCTTGCAACGCACTAACCTTCCGAGCAGGGGCAACGTTGACCTGCTCACCTTGCCAGTGGAGTGGCATCGTCCAAAAGCTAAAAGACAATGCAAAGCGCATTGTGACCAGCGATGTATATAACAGCATCCAACAGTCTAGTCGATATAATTTGAGTTCAGTATAGTATATTATGTGTATTTTTGTACATCTGTGTATATATATTCATTCACAAATACATGCACATAAATATATGTGTATTTGTGTGTATACACGCATTTAAAATATATATTAATATGAATATATATATATATATATACTGCCTAATATATGCCAAGTATAATGTTAACCTAGCTGTTCAGGTTATATAACTAACTCAGCATCCTATTTTGTCTTTTTCTTATTTTTGTTTATTGATGTATTTACAGTTCGCAGCCCTGCTGAAGAATGGCTCAGACACACATACACTCACCTGTACATCTAGGCACACAGACTTACTGTCATTCTTTTCCTGGCCATCAAATCTCATTTTAGAATGCATACATATGTATGTATTGTATGTTTGTGCATCATTAAGCTGGTGTCTCGAACATAAATTAACATGAAATTCTGATGGGAAAATTCTAATTTAGATCACTTTATGGCAACGAGTTTGTATGATAGAAGCAGGAGTAGTTTCAGATGGGTTGGTATCAAAGGGGTTAAAATGCTCCCAAGCTTGCAGGGAACCAGAAGGACTGGTTCAAATGTTTGCTATTCTATAAGAAAGCAAAGAAGGTTCCACTTATCAACTCTGACTTAACTCTTGTTACCATATTTCTCTTGAAAAACACTGCTTAATTTTCAATTAATATTTCGAAAATAATGAAGAACTTAGTAAAATATCATTTGTGATTATCAATCTGGTGTTTGGAAGATAAAGTAAGATGAAATTTTGATAAAAGGCTTTAATTTAGATCATTTTAAACAGAAACTTTTGTATTCCAGAACCAGGAGTTGTCTCAGACAAGTTGGCATCAAAGGGGTTAAACCAATAGATGTAAATTGGAAATAGAACTGAGATAAGTATTATCATTGCTGCTTATTTCCAGGACAGGGCTAAGTCTTTTGCTAGCATTATATATCGATTGAAATACATTGACTTTGCTTGAATTGATTTTGAAAATAATGAAAAATTTAGCAAAATAATTTGGTGATTGTTAATCTGAGGGTGAGAACATAAAATAACATCAAAGTCCAATGGAAGGTTTTAATTTAGATCACTTTAAAACTAGAAGTTTGTATCATAGGATGGTAGGGTTAAGTGGATTGACATCAGAAGGGTTAAGTTCCGTAGATTTGTTCATTGTGTAATTGTTTGATTTGCAATGATATCATAGATAAGTTTGTTAACCATGTGAATGTTGTATCTTATTGCCAGACTCCCCATCCACCCTTCCAAAAAAGATTCATTTAAAATGTAAATAGTGTGTATAGCTTTGAAGCTATTTACACATTTTCTGTTGTAGCTAGCAATAAATTTTGCTGCATAAATTCCTTATAATACAAGAGAGTCGAGATGAATTATGTGGTCATACATGCGTGTATAAGCTAAAGTATATTGCTACAAATGTTCCCTTCTCTCTTTTTAGACCAAACCAAACCAGAATGTGACATAGCTTTCATCATCATCATCACTGGAACTCTGCCCCCCCCCTACTCCCATTAATTTGGAATATTTTTTTAATAAACTTCAGTTGTCTATACTTAAATATTGATTCCAAATCGATTGATTGATTCTTAAATTCCTAACTTAGTGCTATCAATCAAACATACTTTTATTTAACATAGTCACATCTTCAGTTTATAAACTTCAAATCATAATAGTTTACCTATTGATTTTTCTAATCAACTAATTGATTTTTTTTTTAAATCTTAGCTTTATCAATTAAACATTCTGTACAAACTTTCTATCTTTCTTCATGTCTCTCATTCTCTCTCTCTCTCTCTCTCTCTCATCCTCTCATTCTCTCTCTCTCTCTCTCTCTCTCTCTCTCATCCTCTCATTCT
>NC_069001.1:36796551-36802260 GCF_001194135.2 Octopus bimaculoides
ATATATATATATATATATATATATATATACATATGTTAATGATGTGAAACCAAATAATAATATTTTGAAATTATTTAATACACATGTTTGCATAATATATATTAGGAAATGTATCCATTATGTAAGCTTTCCTCAGTTAAAGCATTTCGGAATATATATATAGGTTCAACTTGAGCACTTCTATGCGGTCTATGTGTTTTGTAAGAAAAATATAACTATATATATATAAATATACACACATATATGTGTGAGTGTATATATAAACACATACTGACTGAGTTGATGTGTATTGATGAAATATATCTACAGTATTTAAGAACTGAATTATTAACATATTGTTAAAATACCAGTACCTCTATTACAATGTAATAAATATTGGTTGAATGGACTTGTATGTCTACATACAGAATCGGCTAAAACGATAGTTGAGAGCCACATGTTTAGAATAGTGAAAAGCAGAAAAGGGTAAATTTCACATCCACAGGAATTGTCTGTGTATGCCTGTCTGCATGTCTCTATGTTTAATTATTGATGTATGTGAATAATAAAGTCTAAAATGTTTGTATAGGACTTACCGACTCAAGGAACCAGAGCTTATTTAGGGTTCCTCAGGTATTAAGGTAACTTAGTGTATGAGACTGCCCTCTGAGTGCTACTCCAGTCCTTCGTGAGGCTGACCTTCAACTACCCTTGGTACTCATTTTCATCTGAATCGAGTGGCAATGTGTTTAGACAGCTTCGAATATGAGATTGTCCTCTGAGTGGTGCTTGAGTCTGTCATGGGGTTAACCCCCATCTGCCAGTTGTACTCCAAGTGGACTGGAGCAGTGTGTTTAGGCAGCTAAGAGTACAAGAGTGCCTTCTGAGTGATACCCCCATCTATAAAAGGGGTCACCCCAAGTTGCCTGTGGTACGTCATCTTTGAGCTGAGCAAACTGGAGTAATATGAAATGAAAGGACACAGTATGCTAGCCTGTCTGGGAATCAAAACCCATGATTTAAGGATCACCAACCCAACACTCTGCCTACACATATGGATTAAACACACATCTATTAATCCACACAAATGTATATATACTAACTTAAACACACTTTACTACAAGTAGATATAGAATAACAAAACAGTTTAACTGGAGGAGAGTAGTACTCTGCTGCTGCTAATGTATTTCTTTACAGAAGTTGTTTAGCCCTGGGTCAACCCTGATAGAGCAAACCTAGGATCAACAGGAAATCCAGTTTTGGCTATGATCCCTTATGTTTCCATACATACACTACAACATGTCCATATTTAATTAGCCTTGTGTCTAAAACCTTTCTATACACTTCACTACAAGTATATATCTATTGACTTATTTAAATTCTTTCAATACATAGACCTCAACATGTGTATATTAAGATAGAAAAACAGGAAAATCAAGAAAGCAAGAGTTGTTAGCATTTCCTTTTAGATAGATACCGTATCCTTATCCTATGAGTTTCTACCCAAATGTCACAGATTCACAGATAAAAGAGAAAGAGAATCCAAGTAGTCCTTCATATTCCTTCATTGACAAACACATAAAAAAAAAAAGATTTTCCGTATTTCACCACAAACATATTTGCCGTAATATTTAAATGGTTCCCATATATAAACCATACCATGCATGTGTATATACATACATCTGTATATGAACACATACACGTTTTAGATAAAGTCATTTATAAAAGCTGTTCAATATGTGTGTTTTTACCAATATATTGGATGCTTTGAGCAGCAGCACTAGTGAGGTTGCCAGGATGGATGCCATGAAAAAAAAAATGCCCAAGTGGTCAGTGACAGAACTGGTGGCACATAAGACAAAAAAAAATACCTGACAGAATTTTATTTTAGTTCTTTGCATTCTGAGTTCAAATCCTGCTGAGATCAACTTTGGTTTTCATCCCTCCAGATTTATTTAAAAAAAGAAAAAAGGGTACCTGTCACATATAGGAGTCAATTTAATCAACTACAAATCAAGGGCTGGAGTCTGTAAATGTCATCTGTCAGGTTCTGATGTTGACGGTATTGACTAACCCCTTCCCTGAAAATTCTTATCCTGAGCTGGCAGAATTGTTAGGGTATCAGACGAAATACTGAACAGCATTCCTGTTGGCTCTTTACATTCTGAGTTCAAATTGCACTGGGGTCAACTTTATTTTTCACCTTTTGGGATCGATAAAATAAATTACCAGTTAAATACTTAGGTTGCTGTAATTAACTTCCCCCTCCCTTCAAAAATTGCTGGTCTTGTGCCAAAATTAGAAAGAATACTAATTCAAATTACTCAATAATATAATTTTCTATAAGACACAGTATCACATAGCGATATATCCTTCAGTCAGCTGTTCATGAAATACATGATATCACAAAAATCATATTAGCCTTGTTAACATTCATTCTGGAAGAAGTGAGCCACTCTCATCCTGTCTATCAATTCTGTTCTTTTGCAGAATTATTACAGGACTGGAATTTCAACTTAGAAACGTTTCAATAAGATATTAAGTGTTAATTAAAGTTCCTAATATTCATAATACTCCTCAAATCTTAGCATATAGGGGTAGGTGTTGCTGTGTGGTTAAGAAGATTGCTTCCCAACCACATGGTTATGGATTCAGTCCCACTGTCTTGTACCTTGGTTGAGCATTTTCTGTTATATCCCCAGGCCTGCCAAAGCCTTGTGAGTGGATTTGATAGATGGAAACTGAAGGAATCCCATCGTGTGTGTATATATATATATATATATATACACACACATACACATGTATGCATGTATTTTTTTTACTCCTTGTCTTGACAGTGCATGATAATTGTAAATGAGTGTCACTGTCGTACAAGCGGTGTCGTTTCCAATGTCCTGCAAGAACTTGTTTGACCCGTGGGAAATATTAGCTTGCTTGGAAACAGGTAAGGGTTGGCAACAGGAAGGGCATCCAGTCATAGAAAATCTGACTCAATAAACTCTATCTGATGCATGCAAACATGGAAAAGTGGATGTTGTTGATGATGATGATGACAGTTGTAAGGACTTAAAGAATTTGAAGCTAAATCAGTAAATTTCAAGCACAAGAAGTGGTAGGTGGCTTCCAGAGGGAGCTTGGCTCACAGTTCAGTATTTGACTTCCAGTTGTTAAAGATTTCTCACTTTGCTTTACTTTTGTGTCACTAATATTCTTTATGAACAACATAAACATTACACCACTTTTCTCCATTTTATCTCCTATATGGCCTTCTGCTTTTAAAACATCAATAAGGAATCAATATATTTTATGAAACAAATGAATAAATATTGAACCCATGGTTTAAGTTTCCTAAGATAATTGCCATTAAAACACTTTTAGATCCAAAGAGAAATTTTTTTTTTTTTTAAATTTATGTTTATCTTCAAAGATTCTTCCGGAAATATAAAACTATGACCTCTTTTGTGTCATATCTTTGATCACCATTATCATTTCATCTTTCTCTTCTTCTTTCCACTTTAATTTCCACTCAGCATCTTCTAATGTTAGTTTTGTTTTTCTTTACGCTAACTTTGTAGAATATCTTGTTTCATCTTTCACTATTGCCGTTATCCCAATTACAAACAGAATCGTTAGTGTTTTCATCATCATCACCATTCACTCAGCCCCATAAAACTGCCAAAATCTCCATCAATAAACCCCTTATTCACTTCAGAAAGATGGTCCCTGCATTTGTTTGGGTTTATATTTAATCTTTTCATTACTGTCAAAATACACTTCATCTGTTTCAATTAATTTTTAAAATAATGAAGAATTTAGTATGAAATAACTTTGTCATTATTGATCCAGTATTTGAAATTAACATGAAATTTTAATTTAGATAATTTTAAAAGAGGGTGTGTGTATCATGGAACCATGGGTGGGAATGTTTCAGGTAGTTTGGTATGCTTAAAACAGGAAGCTTGTATCATAGAACTTGGTTAGTTGGCAGGAAAAGGGTTAATTCTTCACCTTCAAATAATAATGAGACTCAATAAAGATGTAATGGCTGTAGTTAGGAATGGTGAGTGAAAGGTTACTTGTTCAATCAATTTCATTGTGAAGATGCATAGCTTAGTGGTTCATGGGTCCTGAGTTCAATACCCACTAGCAATGTGTTGTGCTCTTTAGAAAGACACTTATTTCATGAGTTGTACTTATAATTCAAAGGGACCAGCCTTGTCACACTCAATCTCCCTGAGAACTACGTTAAGGGTATGCGTGTCTCTAGAGTGCTCATGTTAATTTCATGAGCAGGCTGTTCCTTTGAACAGATCAACTGGGACGATCATTGTCGTAGCCGATGGAAGCTTCTTGGTGGTTGCTGAACCATTTAGAAAAAGCGGTCAAATCTTCCTCAAATCACAATCCACTGTCTTAGATCAAGAAATCTGATTTCCAAACAAATATCCCCATCTCCATCAGCACTTAAAAGAAATGAGTGAAATCTTTAGCTCCTCCTTCTGCTCTGCAGTAATAAAAAATATAAACAAAATAGATTTATGCCCCCACCTGGGTCTTCTTTATTCTTCATTATGGTGTAGGGCTAATTAAATTTTATAATCAGGAAGTTTGTATCCTAGAATCAGGGCAGTTTCATGCAGATTGGTACTGAAAGGGCCAAAAGGCTTCTAAGATAGCAGGCAGGGAACCAGAAAGTCTAGTCCAAATAATTGCTATTCTATAAAAGGTGGAGAAGTATTCTCTTAACAACTTCTTAACTCTTTTGTTTCCATATTTCTGTTGAAACAATCTCAGATTCAATTAATTTTGAAAATAATGAAGAATTTAGTAACTTAACTTTTTCATAATTAATTTGGTGTTTGGGACAAAAATTAACATAAAATCTTGATGGAAAAAGGTTTTAATTGATATAACTTCAAATGGAGGCTTGTATATCATAGAATCAGGAACAGTCTCAGGCAGATTGATATTAAAATGATTAAATATGGTAAATTTGCTTGTTTTTTCCTTAGTCCTTATAAAAACCCTATCTAAGAAACACTGTATTAGATAAAATGCGTCTTGATTTCCTGTCCAGAGGACAAACATTGGATGGTCATGACTCGAATATCTTTGATCATGCAACTGCTTGATCAGGGTTGACCTAGGGTTAAAAAAGTAACAACAACAAACTGATGAATTAATTCACAACATTTTGTTTTTGTCTCTTCTGCTGTTGGAATCATTTATTTTGGAATCATTTAGAGAGAGAGAGAGAGAGAATCAGACAGCAATAAAGAGATAGAGAGAGAATGGTTGTAGAAGAACTGACTCTACGACAGATGTAATTTATTAAGCAGAATTAAACGACTGCAGGCTTAACAAGAGACATTTTGGTAAGATACCTTTAATTAACAGACAGACGGTACCAATGCAAGTCTTCGTGCAATGTTTTATTTCTATTCTATTCTACTTGGTGAAAACTGCTAAGTACCTTTGCAATATATTCTCATCAATCATCCATGATTTTTTGCTGTGTAATAATCTTTGTTGTATGTATTATAGAAATATTTCTGGCTGGGTGGGGATATATTTTTTTTTGTTTTTCTGTTTCTTATTTTTGTGTTTCTTTTCCTTCAAACATTTTTTTTTCTTCGTTCTTCATTTGTTGGGGGGATTTTTTTGGTTTGTTTTTGTTGAGTTTTCTGGGATTTTTTTTTTTTTTTTTTTTTTTTTTTTTTTTTTTTTTTT
>NC_069001.1:36802540-36805858 GCF_001194135.2 Octopus bimaculoides
ATATATATATATATATATATATATATAACTGCCTGTAACCTTCATTTATTCAATTTTAATTTCAAGAACATTAACAAATTTAACCTCCCCCTTGTCAAAAAAAAAACCCATCTCCTCACCTCACCTCACCTATCTCCTCTTTTCCTCCTCCCTCCCCATTTTCCTGCCTAGTATTATTAGAAATTTAATCTCCCCATCAAAAAAACAAAAAGAAAATACACCAAAAAAATAATAATAATAACGTAAAATTGTGTGTACATAAATTAATTTATTCGAAAATTGCTATTATGTCTCTCAATAACAGACCTAATACTGTCTCCTCCTCCTCCTCCTCCTCCCACCTTTCACTTTTTGCATACTAGTCAATTTTAAGCGTGTTGCAATACTGTGAATATTTACTTCATATATTTTGAGTCAATGAAATGTTAATTAGATCATGTGTATTGCATAATAAAGATTTCTATTTTTGTTCATAATTGTGTCTTTGTTGATTTCTTTCCTTTATGAATTAATTAACATAAATTAACATAAGTTTTATTCTGTTCCAAATTTCTCAGGTATGTGGAATTATTGTCTTTGTTGTATGTTGATATATTCGGATTGGTGTCCTCATCTTGTTTGTTATATAGTCATAATATTTCAGCTGTTGTACTCTCCAGCCATCTTCAGGTGCCTATCATATTTAGTACCGATTTTCAGAATCTTAAGCCATTCTTTTATTATCTTTACTAGACCCAACCAAGGTAGATTCTTTTCATTCCATACCAAGAATATTCTCTTATTTGTAATGCCTTCTGCGCATTCCTCTTGAACCAGGATGTGCAAGTATGTATGTGTATGTACATATTATTATTATTATTATTATATAAGGTGGTGAGCTGGCAGAATCGTTAGCACACTGGGCGAAATGCTTAACGGTATTTCATCTGCTGCTATGTTTTGAGTTCAGATTTCGCCGAGGTCATCTTTGCTTTTCATCTTTTTCGGGGTCAATAAATCAAGTACCAGTTTGAATACTGGGGTTGATGTGATTGACTATCCACCTCCTCACAAAATCCAGGCCTTGTGCCTATAGTAGAAAGGATTATGGCAATAATAATAATAATAATACACACACACATACATTTATGTGTGAAGATACAGGACCTAGTTAATGGTTCGGCGTGTTGCACTCTCAATCTCACCACTGTGGTTTTGGTTCCGAGACCGTCTTCATGTTGTATACTTGAGATAAGCACTTCATTTCACATTGTTCCAGTCCACACACCTACAGATGGGTAACCCTGCTACGGATTAGCCCTCCAATCAAGGGCAATGTTGGCCTGCTTGCCTGTCTAACTGGGTAGCATCATTCAAAAGCTAAAATGATGCAAAGCACACTGTGACCAGCAATGTATAACATCTGATAGCCTGGTTGATCACACGACACACACACACACACACACACACAAACCAAATGATCACAAAGCATTACAAGCAGGAAAATAACTAGAGAGAACATCTGTACTTTAGATAATGAAATGAGGACAATGTACTCTGGCTGGAATTTAATAAAGGAATTGGTTTAAAATTCTGATAATCTAACCGAATAAACCTAATAAACAAATACCTGAAGGAGACCGGAGGATACAACAGCCGAAACATTGTGACTATAACAACCAATACCATTAGAACAACAGTCCGAACATAACAATGTATAATGACAAAATTTATTGTTGAAAATAACTAAACAAAGTTTATTTTTAATTAATTAATGTTCATTTTTCTAATTAATTAATTAACTAACTCAAGTTTGTTAATGAACTTCGTACTTTACATACAAATATACTCCATGGCATCTCTAAACACTTTTATTACTATATTTCTGTTAAAATACACTAATTTGTTTCAATTAATTTTGAAAAAAATGTATTGAACCTTAATCGATTGACAATTGATTAGAAATCTGATCCCAAAAGAATTGTTAATTTTCTTATTGCACTGGACCCTTGTCCCTCACTATGGTTGGGAAAAGTTTAAGGAATTATCTCTGCTAACAATGTCATCCTTGATGCATAAAAGGATGGGATCATCATGGCCACCCACATTCAGTTGTCAGGTAAATCCGTTTCCTTCCATTTATTTTAATCTTTTCTGTTTCATTTTATTTTTTATTTTTTTGAATTAGCAAGAAAAATATTTTTTATTGTAGCATTTTATTTATTTTTTTTTTTTTGTAAGTTCTATTCTTCCTCTATAACTTTGGTTTACCATTTCAGATATATGACAATAGAGTGTAAAGTAGAAAACAGATTTA
Source organism: Octopus bimaculoides (assembly GCF_001194135.2). Taxonomy (NCBI): domain Eukaryota; kingdom Metazoa; phylum Mollusca; class Cephalopoda; order Octopoda; family Octopodidae; genus Octopus; species Octopus bimaculoides. Next base: position 36,804,837 of record NC_069001.1, read on the forward strand.
TCTGACAATTCAATTTAATTTATTCATTCCAATTATGAAGGCAGGCTTAATACTTCAATGCTGAGAGTTAAAATCACTGTTTTTGTTTTTTTTCCCCCCGCATTTGTCTATTTATTAGTGAAGTCTCATCTAAAATAATTTTTTGTTTTAATCTTAGAATGAAATGGGTTTTGACCTATTGTCAGGTGATTTTTGGCCAAACCTGTGTGTATATATAATTGCTCACTAGAGGTGCTGTTATACAAATACAGATGTAACCTATTGTTGATAAGGACTGCTCAGTTGAGGATGACCTGGGGTTAAACAACCTCAAAAGGTAGAGCTAGAAATAACCTCAATGGACTATCATGATCAACAATGACAACTAGCACCGAGACTCCTAAATCTAATGAGAAGAATAAGACAAAAGTATACACACACACACAGTAATTCAAAATGGATGGTACAAGAAGAAAACATACATGTGAGTATTGCAATGAATATATTGCAAAAATACAGATATAACGGGGGAAAGGCTACATCTGTATTTGTATAACAGCACCTCCAGTGAGCAATTTGGAACAGGCGAGGTTATCAGTGTTGTCAAACAAAACTTGCTGAGTTAATCTTTCATGTTACATCAGTATTTTAAACAATATATTCATTACAGCACTCACAAGTGTACCATTCATTTTGATTTATGCACACAGGGTTCACCAAAAATCATCTGACAATATATCAAAACCCGTTTCATTCCAAGATTAAAACAAAAAATTTATTTTAGATGAGACTTTGCTAATAGACAAATGTGGAAAAAAACCCACAACAATTTTAACTCTCAGCATTCAATTATTAAACCTGCCTTCATAATTGGAATGAATAAATTAAATTGAATATTAAGTATTTATGAGATTTTTATTTACTGTCAGTAGACTTTTGGCCAACCCTGTATATATATATATATATATGTTTATATATGTATATATATATGTTTATATATATACATATATATATATATATTTATGTTTTTATATATATATATA
>NC_069001.1:36807597-36808020 GCF_001194135.2 Octopus bimaculoides
ATAAAAGGATAAAGAGAACAATGGTAAAGTTAGAAATATATTTCATGGATATATATATATGAATATATATATATATTTATTTATTTATGTGTTTCAGCCAAGTGGCTGTGGTCATGCTGGTGCACCACTGTGATTTTCACGTTCCTCGCATGGCTCTTCTCCCCCACCTGACATGGTCCAATCAAGAGTTTTGATGGCACATCTGGTGTATAAGAGAATTTGACATAGCTGCCCTAAACTGCGTCTCATTACGAGCCATTGGTTCGCCTGGTACCATGGAGAGGAAAGTGTCAAGTTTTGTCTTGAAGACCTCTGTATCCATGTTTTGCATGTCTCTCAAATGTTTTGGCAGGGCATTGAAGAGCTGAGGTCCTCTGAAACCGAGGCTGCTGCAGTATCTCGTTCTTATGTGAGATGCAGTGG
>NC_069001.1:36809746-36817251 GCF_001194135.2 Octopus bimaculoides
ATATATAAATAAATATATATATATATATAAATAAATATATATATATAATTAAATAAATATATATATATAATTAAATAAATATATATATAAATAAAATATATAAAAAAATAAATATATACATAAAGAAATAAATATATATATAAATAGATGAATAAATAAATAAAATATATATAAATAAATGTATACATAAAGAAATAAATATATATATAAATAAATAAATATATATTTAAATAATATATATAAATAAAGATACATATAAATATATATATATATAAATATATAAATAAATATATAAATAAATACATAAATATATAAATAAATATATACATAAAGAAATAAATATATATATAAATAGATGAATAAATAAATGTATACATAAAGAGATAAATATATATATAAATAAATAAATATATATTTAAATAATATATATAAATAAAGATACATATAAATATATAAATAAATATATATTTAAATAATATATATAAATAAAGATACATATAAATATATAAATAAATATATCAATAAATATATAAATAAATATATATATAAATAAATAAATATATGAACAAATAAATGAATATATATATAAAAAAATAAATATATACATAAATAAATAAATATATACATAAATGAATATATATATAAATAAATAAATATATACATGAATAAATATATAAATATATATATAAATAAATAGAATATATAAATAAATAGAATATATAAATAAATACATAAATAAATAAATATATAAATAAATACATATATATATAATTAAATAAATATATATATAAATAAATAAAAACTTATATAAATAAATAAATATATGAATAGATAAATAAATATATAAATGAATAAATATATAAATAAATATATATATATAAATAAATAGAGATATAAATAAATATATATATATAACTAAATAGATATATAAATAAATAAATGAATATATATATAAATATATAAATAAATAAAAACATATATAGATAAATAAATATATATATATATAAATAAATATATATATACATAAATATATGAATAGATAAATAATATAAATGAATATATAGCTATATAAATATATAAATAAATAAATAAATTTATAAATAAAAGAATATATATATAAAAAAATAAATATATATTTATTTATTTATATATATTATTTATTTATTTATTTATTTGTATATATATTCAGGCAGGAAATAAAGAAAAGAACGGACGTACAAACGAACGTATTACGTAGACCGGAATTAGCGAAAGAACGTCTTACGAACGAACGTACGTACGTAAGTAGAACGAACGTACGTACGTAAGTAGAACGAACGAACGTACATATATACGTACGTACGAACGATTGAATGAAATAACGTAAATACGTACGAACGTAAGTACGTACGTAGGCAGAAAATAACTAAAGAACTACGAACGAACGTACGTACGTATTACGTGGGCAGGAATTAACGAAAGATCGTGCATACGTACGTACGAACGAAAGTTCGAATGAATGAACGAACGTACGTACGTATTACGTAGGCAGGAAATAACGAAAGAACGAACGTACGTACGAACGAACGAACGTACGTAAGTACGAACGATTGAAGGAACGAACGTACGTACGCAGGAAGGAAATAACAAAAGAACGTACGTACGAACGAACGTACCTACGCAGGGAAAAAATAACGAAAGAACGAACGTACTTACGTTCTTTCGTTATTTCTTACTTGCGTATGTACGTTCGATTGTTGAATCATTCGTACGTTCGTTCGATCCTTCATACGTACGTACGTACGTAAATCCGTTCGTCCGTCCGTACGCACGTAAGTACGTTCGTTCCATCCTTCATTCGTACGTTTGCAGGAAATAACGTAAGTACGTACGAACGAATGAACGTACGTTTGAACGAACAAACGAACGTACGTACGAACGAACAAACGTACATATAGACGTACGTACGTACGAACGAAGGAATGAACGTACGTACGCAGGAAGGAAATAACGAAAGAACGTACGTACGTACGAACGAACTTACGTTCATTCGTTATTTCTTACCTGCGTACGTAAGTTCGTTCGTATGTATGTATGTTCGTTCGTACTTACGTAGGTACGTTCGTTCCTTCATTCGTACGTTTACAGGAAATAACGAAAGAACGTACGTACGTACGAACGTACATACTCCGGAAGGAAATAAGGAAAGAACGGACGTACGTACGAACGAACCAACAAACGAACGAAAGAACGGACGATCGAACGAACATCCGTACGAAAGAACGATTGAACGAACGAACGTACGTACGAGCGAACGTACATATAGACGTACGTACGTACGAACGAAGGAATGAACGTACGTAAGCAGGAATGAAATAACGAAAGAACGTACGTACGTATGTACGAAAGAACGTACGAACGAACTTACGTACGTACTTACGTTCATTCGTTATTTCTTACCTGCGTACGTAAGTTCGTTCGTTGAATCGTTCTTATGTATGTATGTTCGTTCGTACTTACGTAGGTACGTTCGTTCTTTCATTAGTTCGTACATACGTAAGTACGTTCGTTCGATCGTTCATACGTACGTACGTAAGTTCGGTAGTTAGTCTGTACGTACGTAAGTACGTTCGTTCCTTCATTCGTACGTTTACAGGAAATAACGAAAGAACGAACGATCATACGTACGAACGATCATACGTACGAACGAACAATCGAACGAATTCAAGATCGAACGTACTTACGTAAGTAAGAACGAACGATGGTGCGTATGTACGTACGAAACACCGAATGAACGTACGTACGTATGTCCGAACGAACGTACATACGAACGAACAGTAGAACGAATAAAAGAATGGACGTACTTGCGTAAGTATGAACGAAGGAATTAACAAACTATCGTACGTGCGAACGTATAAATTAACGAAAGAAAGAACGAACGAACTTACGTACGTACTTATTAACGTTCGTACGAACGAACGAACATACGTCCATACGTATGCTCGTACTAACGAACGAACGTACGTACATACGTACGTAGGAAAGACTGAACGAACGTACGTACGAACGAACCAACAAAAGAACGAACGATCGAACGAACATACGTACGAACGAACAAAAGAACGAACGAACGAAAGATTGAACGAACGAACGTACAATCGAAAGTACGTACGTACATACGTACGTACGAACGAACAAACGAACGTGCGTACGTACGTAGGTAGGAAATAACGAAAGAACGTATGAACGAACGAACGAATGAACGAACGAACAAACATACGTACGTGCGTAAGAACGAATGAATAAACGAACGTACGTAATTGCGACCGAACTAACGAACGTACGTACGAAAGAACGTACGTACGAACGAACTTACGTGCGTACTTACGTTCATTCGTTATTTCTTACCTGCGTACGTAAGTTCGTTCGTATGTATGTATGTTCGTTCGTACTTACGTAGGTGCGTTCGTTCTTTCATTAGTTCGTACATACGTAAGTACGTTCGTTCGATCGTTCATACGTACGTACGTCAGTTCGTTAGTTAGTCTGTACGTACGTACGTAAGTACGTTCGTTCCTTCATTCGTACGCTTACAGGAAATAACGAAAGAACGTACGAACGAACAATTGAAGGATCGTACGTACGTACGCCGGAAGGAAATAACGAAAGAACGGACGTACGAACGATCATACGTACGTACGTAAGAACGAACAATCGAACGAATTCAAGATCGAACGTACTTACGTAAGTAAGAACGAACGTTCGTGCGTACGTACGTACGAAACACCGAATGAACGAATGAACGTACGTACGTATGTCCGAACGAACGTACATACGAACGAACAGTAGAACGAATTAAAGAATGGACGTACTTGCGTAAGTATGAACGAACGAATTAACGAACTATCGTACGTGCGTACGTATGAATGAACGAAAGAACTAACGAACGAACTTATGTACGTACGTATTAACGTTCGTACGTACGAACGGACGAGCGAACAAACAAACGAACGAACGAACGTGCGTACGTACGTAGATAGGAAATAACGAAAGAACGTATGACCGAACGAATAAACGAACGTACGTAATTGCGACCGAACGAATGAACGTACGTACGAAACAACGAAAGAACGAACGTACGAACGTATTACGTAGGCAGGAAAGAACGAAAGAACGTACGTACGAACGAACGTACGAACGAAGGAAAGTACGTATGAACGAACGAACTTTCTTACGAACAAACGAACGAACAAACAAACGAATGAACGTACTTACTTACGACCGAGCGAACGAACGAACGTACGTAGGAACGAACGAACGAACGTGCAAACGTACGAATGAAGGAACGAACGTATTACGTAGACAGGAATTAGCGTTCTTTTGTTCGTTCGTTCGTACGTATGTTCGTTCGATCGTTTGTTCTTTCGTTCGTTCGTTCAGTCGTTCCTACGTACGTATGTACGTACGTTCGTTCGTACGTACTTACGTTCTTTCGTTATTTCTTACCTGCGTAGGTACGTTCGTTCGTTCTACTTACGTACGTACGTTCGTTCTTTCATTCGTTCGTACATACGTACGTTCGTTCGATCGTTCATACGTACGTAAGTTCGTTCGTCGTACGTACGTTCTTTCGTTATTTCCTTCCTGCGTACGTACGTTCGTTCCTTCAATCGTTCGTACGTATGTATATATATACGTTCGTTGTAATTACGTAAGTACGTTCGTTTGTTCGTAAGTACGTACGTTCTTTCGTTATTTCCTGCCTACGTATTAAGTACGTACGTTCGTTCGTACGCTCTTTCGTTATTTCCTGCCTACGTTCGTTCGTACTTACGTTCTTTCGTTATTTCTTATCTGCGTACATACGTTCGTTCGTTCAATCGTTCGTACGTACGTATATATGTACGTTCGTTTGTACTTACGTTCGTTCGTACGTTCTTTCGTTATTTCTTTCGTGCGTACGTACGTTCGTTCCTTCAATCGTTAGTATGTACGTACGTGTATATGTACGTTCGTTCGTTCGTTCGTACGTTAGTACGTACATTCGTTCGTACTTACGTACGTTCTTTCGTTATTTCTTGCCTACGTATTAAGTATGTACGTTCGTTCGTACTTACGTTCTTTCGTTATTTCTTATCTGCGTACATACGTTCGTTCGTTCAATCGTTCGTACGTACGTATATATGTACGTTCGTTTGTACTTACGTTCGTTCGTTCGTTAGTACGTACATTCGTTCGTAATTACGTACCTTCTTTCGTTATTTCCTGCCTATGTAATACGTACGTACGTTCGTTCGTTTCTTCGTTCGTACGTAGGTTCTTTCGCTAATTCCTGTCTACGTAATACGTTCGTTTGTACGTACGACCGTTCTTTCGTTATTTCCTGCCTACGTATGTACGTACTTACGTTCTTTCGTTATTTCTTACCTGCGTACGTACGTTGAATCGTTCGTACGTACGTTCGTTCGTTCGATCGTTCATACGTACTTACCTACGTAAGTTCGTCCGTACGTACGTAAGTACGTTCGTTCCTTCATTGGTACGTTCGTTTGTTCGTTCGTTAGTTCCTACGTACGTTCGTTCGGTCGTAAGTATGTATGTTTATTCGTTTGTTTGTTCGTTCGTTTGTTCGTAAGAAAGTTCGTTCGTTCATACGTACTTTCCTTCCTTCGTACGTTCGTTCGTACGTACGTTCTTTCGTTCTTTCCTGCCTACGTAATACGTCCGTACGTTCGTTCTTTCGTTGTTTCGTACGTACGTTCATTGGTTCGGTCGCAATTACGTACGTTCGTTTATTCGTTTGTTCGTTCGTTCTTTCATTCATTCGTTCGTTCGTTCATACGTTCTTTCGTTATTTCCTACCTACGTACGTACGCACGCTCGTTCGTTCGTTCGTACGTACGTATGTACGTACGTACTTTCGATTGTGCGTTCGTTCGTTCAATCGTTCTTTCGTTCGTTCGTTCGTATGTTCGTTCGATCGTTCGTTCTTTCGTTCGTTTGTTGGTTCGTTCGTCCATTCGTACGTACGTACGTTCGTTCAGTCGTTCCTACGTACGTATGTACGTACGTTCGTTCGTACGTACTTACGTTATTTCTTACCTGCGTAGGTACGTTCGTTCGTTCTACTTACGTACGTACGTTCGTTCTTTCATTCGTTCGTACATACGTACGTTCATTCGTTCGTTCGTTCGTACGTTCTTTCGTTATTTCCTTCCTGCGTACGTACGTTCGTTCCTTCAATCGTTCGTACGTATGTATATATATACGTTCGTTGTAATTAGGTAAGTACGTTAGTTCGTTCGTACGTTCGTTTGTTCGTAAGTACGTACGTTCTTTCGTTATTATCTGCCTACGTATTAAGTACGTACGTTCGTTCGTACGCTCTTTCGTTATTTCCTGCCTACGTACGTACGTTCGTTCGTATTTACGTTCTTTCGTTATTTCTTATCTGCGTACATACGTTTGTTCGTTCAATCGTTCGTACGTACGTATATATGTACGTTCGTTTGTACTTACGTTCGTTCGTACGTTCTTTCATTATTTCTCTCGTGCGTACGTACGTTCGTTCCTTCAATCGTAAGTATGTACGTACATGTATATGTACGTTCGTTCTTTCGATCGTTCGTTCGCTCGTTCGTACGTTCGTTCGTTAGTACGTACATTCGTCGTAATTACGTCCGTTCTTTCGTTATTTCCTGCCTACGTACGTACGTACTTACGTTCTTTCGTTATTTCTTACCTGCGTACGTACGTTCGTTCGTTGAATCGTTCGTACGTACGTTCGTTCGTTGAATCGTTCGTACGTACGATTGTTCGTTCGATCGTTCATACGTACGTACCTACGTAAGTTCGTCCGTTCGTCCGTACGTACGTCAATACGTTCGTTCCTTCATTCGTACGTTTGTACGTTCGTTTGTTCGTTCGTTCCTTCCTACGTACGTTCGTTCGTTCGGTCGTAAGTATGTACGTTTATTCGTTTGTTTGTTCGTAAGAAAGTTTTTTCGTTCATACGTACTTTCCTTCGTTCGTACGGTCGTTTGTTCGTTCGTTATTTCGTTATTTCCTACCTACGTACGTACTCACGTTCGTTTGTTCGCTCGTTCGTTCGTATGTACATACGTACGTACGTACTTTCGATTGTACGTTCGTTCGTTCAATGGTTCTTTCATTCGTTCGTACATACGTACGTTCGTTCGATCGTTCATACGTGCGTACGTACGTAAGTTCGTTCGTTCGTAAGTACAAACGAACGTACATATATACGTACGTACGAACGATTGAACGAACGAACGTATGTACGCAGATAAGAAATAACGAAAGAACGTAAGTACGAACGAACGTACGTACGTAGGCAGGAAATAACGAAAGAGCGTACGAACGAACGTACGTACTTAATACGAAGGCAGGAAATAACGAAAGAACGTACGTATTTACGAACATACGAACGAACTAACGTACTTACGTAATTACAACGAACGTATATATATACATACGTACGAAGGATTGAAGGAACGAACGTACGT
>NC_069001.1:36817748-36818944 GCF_001194135.2 Octopus bimaculoides
GAACGTACAATCGAAAGTACGTACGTACATACGTACGTACGAACGGACGAGCGAACAAACGAAAGAACGAACGTATTACGTAGGCAGGAAAGAACGAAAGAACGTACGTACGAACGAACGTACGAACGAAGGAAAGTACGTATGAACGAACGAACTTTCTTACGAACAAACGAACGAACAAACAAACGAATAAACGTACTTACTTACGAACGAACGAACGTACGTAGGAAGGAACGAACGAAAAACGAACGTACAAACGTACGAATGAAGGAACGAACGTACTTACGTACGTACGGACGAACGGACGAACTTACTTAGGTACGTACGTATGAACGATCGAACAAACGAACATACGTACGAACGATTCAACGAACGAACGTACGTGCGCAGGTAAGAAATAACGAAAGAACGTAAGTACGTACGTACGTAGGCAGGAAATAACGAAAGAACGGACGTACGGACGATCGTACGTAAAACGAACGTATTATGTAGACAGGAATTGTCGAACGAAAGAACGTACGTTCGAACGAACGTACGGACGTATTACGCAGGCAGGAAATAACGAAAGAACGTACGTAATGACGAACGAACGTACGTACTAACGAACGAACGTACGAACGAACGTAAATACAAACGAACGTACATATATACGTACGTACGTACGATTGAACGAACGAACGTATGTACGCAGATAAGAAATAACGAAAGAACGTAAGTACGAACGAACGTACGTAGGCAGGAAATAACGAAAGAGCGTACGAACGACCGTACATACTTAATACGTAGGCAGGAAATAACGAAAGAACGTACGTACTTACGAACAAACGAACGTACGAAAGAACTAACGTACTTACGTAATTACAACGAACGTATATATACATACGTACGAACGAATGAAGGAACGAACGTACGTACGCACGAAGGAAATAACGAAAGAACGTACGTACGAACGAACGTACTTACGTACATATGAACGATCGAACGAACGTACGTATGTACGAACGAATGAAAGAACGAACGTACGTACGTACGAACGAACGAGCGAACAAACGAACGTGCGTACGTACGTAGGTAGGAAATAACGAAAGAACGTATGAACGAACGAACTTTCTTACGAACAAACGAATAAACGTACTTACTTACGACCGAACGAACGTACGTAGGAACGAACAAACGAACGTACAAACGTACGAATG
>NC_069001.1:36819044-36825363 GCF_001194135.2 Octopus bimaculoides
ACACAAATAGAAGCTTTTTTTTTTTTTATCAATTTTTATCCTGAAAATCGTCTGCATAAATTACACAGGTGTGCAAATTATATGGGTTTTTACGGTAGTCAAAAATGCTGTCAAAGGAGTTACCTTAATCATCTTCATACTCATTATTAATTTCTTGAAGAACTTACCTGATATAATGGTTAATATTTCCTTTTAGAGCAATACTGGCATAAAAATAAATGACTGTAGGAGTCCAGAAGATGGCAAAGCAACCAAGAAGCGATGTAACCATGTAAGTTGACTTTCTCTCTTGGCTTGTTATGGCTGACCGTGTCACAGAACATTCCTGAATAGCAATCACTTTGGCCTATCAAAATAAATAAAATATAAAATTTACAACCACATGGTTTCAAGTTCAGTTTCACTGCATGGTACCGTAGGCATTGGTTATTGGTCATAATGAACCAATCACTGTCCACTTAAAGAAGCATCGGTACAATCTGGATGGAACAACCATCACAAGGTATTTTTGTTTGAACTCACAGGTTTGTCAGATTTTTCTCATTGATATTTACATCAATCAATAAACATCAGTCTGTGTGTGTGTATGTGTGTGTGTGTGTGTGTAGTTCAAATTTACAGAAAACAAGACAAAGGTAGGTAAGGGAACAACAAGCATTTTTGTGGCTTAACATCACATATCTGAATCAGACCGGGGACGAACTGAATCGCCAGCCTATGACTACAAATAGATGGTGTAAAAACCATTCACTGGTTTGCCATGATGAGGCTTACATAAGATTAAATTCAACCATGAATTTCAGTTGTTAAGGGCAAGAATTAAAACTAAAAATTAGTGGACAGCCAGTTTTTACAATTGAATTATAAAGATTTCATATAATGAGAGAAGGTTATGTCGAACTTCTGCTTGCACATGGAAATTACATCAGAGAAACGATTTCAAAGGGAGAATATTATAAGGAGTAATTCACAGCAACAGGAAATAGACAGAGTGATCTACTTCCTATATATATATGCACTATAAGATTGTGTATAAATGCACAGTCACCCCTCAGACCGACTCCACCAGGGTTTACATTGGTGGCATGATTGATTGAAACACTATTATTTTGCACTTCCAAGCACTTTCTCTAATCGTCATCATCATCATCATCATTTAACATCTGTTTTCCATGCTGGCATGGGTTGAGTGTTTTCTCTAATAGTTCCAGGAAACAATCAACCTCCCTCACCACCTGTATACAAGGGGCTACTGAAAAGTTCCTGACTTCAAGGTTATCACAAAAGGCCTGATTGGAGGTCTAAACTTCCTAGTTTTTTTGTTTTTTTTTACAGGGCTTAGAAAAACTGAAGGACCACTGCAATAAGTGTGTGAATCTGGGAGGGAGAATGTATTGAATAAAATCATAATTAACTGATCCTCCTGTATTTTCTTTTACCCAAACCAGGATCTTTCTTCAGCACCCCCTCGTATATATATGAAGGGGTGCTATAAAGTTCCTGGTATTAAGGATATTGCAAAGGGCCTGGATGGAGGTCCAACCTTCCGAGCTCTTTTACAGGGATTAGGAAAACTGAAGGACCGTTGCAATAAGTGAGTGAATCTGGGAGAGGAATACATTGAATAAAATTGTAATTAACTGATTCTCCTGTATTTTCTTTTAACCAAAGCCAGGAACTTTTCACCACCTCCTTGTACACCACCCCACAGCTGAAGTCTGGCCCTATAACCTGTCCAGATATACTGCGTGTGGTGAAATTCCATATATAAGCCTGGGAAAATGGACATTAAAATAATGACGATGTCATTGTAATTCCTCTTCGGATAACAAACACCAAGATTTATTGCAACAACATTGAGTTGACATATAATATCATTGACATATTTACCTGTTTCCGGGCAATTCGTATCAGAGGAACGTATAAGCACGTCATTATGGTCAATGGCAGGAATAGTTGAATGATAAAAAGTATATTGGTATGTGCAAACCGGAATATGTTCTCATACCGACAAGCTCCTACGTATTCTCCTGAAAAATAAAAAGAATTATATTTTCATGCTAATTTGAATTAATCCATTCTGTGAACTAATCATCTTAAAAATTTTATTTGCCAAAATACATGCATATACATATAATATACAAACATATTTATATATAGGTATGGTGGTGCAAACAGGAAAAATAGAACACAAAATATGAATATAGTTTGATAAGTGCCAACAGATGAAACTCTCAGCCTTTGAGTCAATCTGTTGCTTCTGCTAATATACATACATCCAACATCATCATCATTTAACGTCCACATTCCATGCTGGCATGGGTTGGACAGTTTGGCATGGAGCTGGCCAGACTCCAGTTATTTGCTGTGGCATGGTTTCTATGGTTGGATGCCCTTCCTAATGCCTATATGAACCCCACTATATGACTGCTACATAGTTATTAAACAGCACTTCCATTATTAACCACAGGAAGGTGAAAAGAAAATTGAACTGGGTTGGATTTAAACTCAAAACATACAGCTACGTAGCAAACATCGGTACATGGAACCTTATTTTATTAGAAAAATGAACACATTTTTTTTACAATGTTGTCCTGGATGTACTAAAAGGATTGGATGGTCACAAATGGAATGTCTTTTATTATAGTTCTCCTCAGTCAAGCTGACCTGAGGCTTAAAACCATCGATAACAACACTACCACTATTATTGTCATAATCATCATCACCCTCATCATTATCACCACCACCATCAACTATTATATGCTAATGACAGAGCTTCAGCACAGTCTCTTTGATCTCCTAAAACACCAGCTAAATTTTGCTCAAATCACACCCTACATTCCAAAATAAGGAAAAGATGCATTAGACAATAGGGTCCAAGATCCCCCTCACAAAGACAAGTTAGTCATGGCTGGAATGTCTTAAATCATAGCTCTGCCTGATTGTGGTTGACCTGGGGCGAAACAAGAAGCACCACCATTCCCACCTGGAAGACAGATTATGAAAGAGAAAGAGCAGAGATGTTTGCTTACCTTCTGGTATGTATATTGTATACAAGAGAATTATTGTTGTCTGGGTGGAGAGCCATATGAAAACAATACAGACCAGGATCCGTTTCTCATTGACATAGTTGTGGTATTTTAATGGGTGAACAACAGCTATGTATCGGATCACAGTGATGCAGACAAGATGGTAGGAAGATCCCAAGTCCAAGGCAAGCACTTCAGTCAATAGAAACTGACAGAGGGACCAAGCTCCTGCAATAGAGGGAATACAAAAACATATACATAAATATATTAATATCACCTGATGAAATGGCGTGGTTGTGCAACAATGTACATTGCATTGTGCAACAAAGTACATTACATGGTGCTCCTTTGGCATGTGATCTACAACTTTAGGTTTCTTTTTAAATTATTTTGAACATACTTAGCATTGTAAATGTATTTTTCCAAAATTATTATTATTTTAATAATAAGAAAACCATATAATAATTTAAATAATCACATAGATCACCCACCAAAGTAAATTTGCTCACAGAGATCACATGGAAAGTGGTACTAGCACAAAGTTAGAGGGGACATTCTCATTTTTCCCCCCAAATCCAATCGTTTTTGAAAAGAAAATGGGCACATTGGATGGCATGGTCCAGTATAGCCTTGAAAAGGCAGGATGGCCATGATTGGAATGACCTTGGTCGCAGGTGAACATAGAATTAGGGTCCGGGCTAAACAATAACAACAAATTACCTTAATTACACATTAGACAATGTGGTCCTGGACAGACAACCTGAAAACAGGGTCAAAATGATTACAGCTTTGAACACAGGTATGCTTAATCAAGATTGACCCAGGGTTAAACAACAACAACAAAAGCAACAACAACAACAACAACAACAACAACAACAACAGCAATAATGATAATAATGGAACATATCAGGATGCATAAATGTGTTGGTTCGGCTGGGAAAGACATGAGCTGTTCTTATATGATAAATAGTTGCAGGAAAATTAACAGCAAACGATGATAAGCTCTTCATCAAAATATCGTTTAACAGATATTTTCAGCCACATAATAGATCATTACTGTTTTAGGGGATGGGTGGAGAGACAGACAGACAGAGTCAGAGAGAGTGGTGGAGAGAGTAAGGGGGAGAGGAAAACACTCTAATGCTAATAAAATGAAAAATAATTTAAGAGAAGCCTAGCAGAAGGTGAAAAAAAGAAAGAAAAAAAAATAAGAAAAAAGAAAGAGAAAGCTATAAGTCACTTGAAATGAAAACAATGAATAAATAATAAAGAAATATAGAAAACACCTCCACAGGGCCATTTTAACTGTGATTTGAGCCCTCAATATACAGGTCGTTTATTATTTGTGTGCAGAGTGGCAGTTTCTATATAAACACATGATAAGTTATTGAAGTGCGACAGCAGCTGATTGTCTCCACTTGAAATGTTTCTTCCTGTGTTTAAAGATGAAATTTCACATCTGTCTCTTATATGACCAGGGCCACTTGTCACTGAATAAAGACAACCTTGGTCGCATGAGGTAATAAAAATGTACAACTTTGATTTGTTGTAGAGAAACTAAAGTAATTCTAGCGATATTTTGTATTGTTTTCAAGAATGAAGATGTGTTCTACAGCAACAACCAAACAATCGATTCATTTATTATTGAAGTACCATTGAGCATGAGTATTTCCACACTAGGAATTGCCCTCTCAGAGAAAAAAAAAAAAACAATGATACATAGAAATTAACTTTAACTCATTAGCTTTTAAACCAGTCATATCCAGCCAAAAAATTCTGCCTGTTTTATTATGTTTAATTCTGTCATGCTCAGCACTGGATTAACCATTAAGTAAAATAAGCATGTGCTTAGGGCATCAAAGGAAGGAGAGAGGGGGGGGGGCACCACAGAAATGTTAAATGGTTTACGGCACAAAAGAAATCACTTTAAACTTGCTAAAATAATAACCAGGATGCCTTTATCTCTATGAAGTATAGACGCAGATGTGTTACATAAGATTAATTTTGAGGGTCTGATCAAAGACTTTGCAATTCAAAAAAGTAGGAGGAAACTTCAAATACAAATAAAATGGAAGTAAACAAAAATAAACATTATTTTCCCTCTTATTGTTTTGTTTCGTTTTGAAAAATAAAAATTTATTTTATGGTTTGCTATTGTTTCTATTTTGAATTACATAATCTTTTATGGGGGCACCAAAATCTTTTAAGTGTTTAGGGCCTTGATGGGTCTTCCTCTGGCCCTGGTCATGCTGTATTCCTAGCAGGAATAGGTAACAAACCATCTTCTGCTGGATTCCCTGTAAAGCAGTAATGAGTGATACACATAGAAAAAGATGATGAACTGATTCTGTCAATTAGTTTGCTCCCAATTGTTATTCTTGAGCTCTATATGCAACTATTTAATTTTCTGCTCAGGAGCCCAGTGGGAGGATAAAGTTAGACACAGGGGCCCAGATCTGAAAGAGTGAAATTGGCCAGATTCAGCCTCTCACAGCTACCTTACTATGTCATTCTAAAAGCAGACAATCACATCAGAGAAAACTCAAAGCTGAGAGATAATGCTTGATTAATTCAAAACGTGAATAAATAAGCATTACATTTGACAGAGTAATCGGAATGCTAAAGGGTCAAACTAGTATATCTTATTTTTTTAGCCAAGAGAGAAGACAGTGTGTATGATTTATTACCAGGCTTCTGTGACTGGAATGATGCAATAAAATGTCCGACTTTGATTAGTTTTAGAGAAACTAAAGTTATTCTGGTGGATATTTTGTATCCGTTTAAAGAATGAGGATTTGTTATATGGCAACAACTAAAGTATTGTTTTATGTAGCATTGCAGTTCCATTGGGAACAAGAACTTCCACACTAAGAATTGCTCTTTGAAGACAGTTCTACTCATCCATCACTTCAAGCAGCTCACCCAGACCAAAACAATTCATTCTCTCCAAGCGTTCCTGTCTTCCACAACATAAATACACCAACACCAGTCGTCAAGAGGTTGTGAGAGAGAGAGAGAGAGAGAGAGAGAGACACACACACACATACACGTACATACATACATACATACATATATATATGATTAAGGCGATGAGCTAGCAGAATCGTTAGCACGCCGGGTAAAATGCTTAGCGGTATTTCGTCTGTCTTTACATTCTGAGTTCAAATTCCACCGAGGTCAACTTTGCCTTTCATCCTTTCAGGGTCGATAAATTAAGTACCAGTTGCATACTGGGGTTGATCTAATCGACAGGCCCCCACCCCAAAAATTTCGAGGCTTGTGCATAGGGT
>NC_069001.1:36825499-36827901 GCF_001194135.2 Octopus bimaculoides
TGTGTGTGTGTGTGTGTGTGTGTGTGTGTGTGTGTGTGTGTGTATAATGATCTTTCAGTTTCCATCTACCAAATCCACTCACAAGGCTTTGGTTGATCCAAGGCTAATATTAGAAGACACTTGCCCAAGGTGCCATGCAGTGGGACTGAGCCTGGAACCATGTGGTTGGCAAGCAAACTTCTTATCACACAGCCATGTCTTTGGTTTCCCAAATCCCAAGTATTGGTGCTAAACCAGGAAATGAATTAAGCCCGTTAATCTAAGTAGACCACAGAAGGATTAGAATTCAGAATGCAAAGAGCCAGAATAAATACCACAAGGCACCTGATCCAATGTTCTTACAGTTTCACCATCCCCCTTCCCACCCCATGGTGGCATTTTGTTTTATCAACTTTGAAAGGATGAAGGCACAAAGCCTGGAAACACTTCTGACTGGATCTCCTGCTACACCTCTACAAACCCTAGAAAACATTCACATTGGAGTATCACTCACATTCAAGTACCACTCACACAGAAATGATATTCATACTAGAGTACAACTCACACTGGAGTAATGCTCCCACTGAAGACTTCTCACAGTGGAGTATCACTCACATTGAAGACTACTCCTAATGGAGTATCACTCACACTGAAGTGCTACTCCAACTGGAGTGTTACTCACCTCTATGAAACAGTGCTGCTGTTACAATCATCAACATCCAAATCCAAGACTGAATCTAAATGACGCCTATTGAAGTAATTAGAAACAATCTAATCCTCAACAGACCTCAATCGCTGACAACCACTAACAACAACAATAGCCTCTGCTGCTCTGAACTATCAACTCTCTACTTTTCTTCTTCCAAGCCCCAGTCACCCATCCAGTTCACATCTCTCTCTCTCTCTCTCTTGTCATTCACAGTGCATCACATCTCTTCTTACTTGGTCATGTCATTGTCTAAGATAACACTCATTAAACAGACAAAGTAATTAGAGAGACAAAAGTACACTTCTACAATTTCCAATTACTTCAAGAAACAATTAGAATCTCATGAGAATTATAGACATAGTTCCTTCGATACATATCAAGTTGCAATTTTCTTTCAAACTCTCCAGGCATTTTACATAGTGTATCAATATGGTGATGGAATCTCTAGCAAGATATCCGCATTTTTATCAATTCCAGACTTTGATACTTAGAAGACATTTAATACTTTTGGAAGTAAACCAATTACAAGACAAATGTTGAGTGTGTTTTGAATTGGAATTTAGACAAAGTTGGAATTTAGAATGAAATATATCATTTCAAGAACAGTAGTTTATTTAGATTCATCAAAATCACTGGAATTCTTCTGATCACAAATAGTTCTTCTGTTTCAGAATTTATCTCACCAATTCTCACCCCAACCTCTACCACACACACACACACACACACACATACACATAAATAGTAAATTCAAACAGTAAAATCTATTCGCCAACAGAATGTGGCAGTCCTACACAGGATGATGTTACTACTGTTTAACCCCAGGAAAACATCTTTTCCAGCTGCCTACCGACACACAATTTGTGTCCATATACAGACACAAACTGTATATGGGGTTTGTGAAGGAAGGGAAAAGTAAGAAGAAAAAAGTTTGAGAGGGTGGGGGAGGTAAAGGAGTCATGGCTTTTGTATCAGTGTGGTCAGACTTAAGATTAAATTTTATTTTTATACATAACAATATTGTTTATAAACAATCACCCATAGTACCCCAAGATAAAATTTCCTCTGTATTAACATCCTAGGTTTTATTAGTGTCTTGCCCCTTTAACTGGTAATTAACATCATGATTTAGAGTCTTCCCCTACCCAGCCTCTTTTTATAAACAGTTACTCTATATCCAATTTACTACTCCTAATGTCTTCTTCCCTCCCTGAAGAAAAGGGATACGTATGACAATATTTATGATCATACCTAGCCATGAGCTGTCAGCTCACTCTTGCCCTTTATTCTAAACAGACACAGTCCTAGTCTTAGATTTAGTAGTTGATAAAAAGACAAATAAATTGGAAATGAACTACAATCCTTTACAAGCTATGACCCCAGTGGGCTTCATGCGTTTCTTGGAAGTGTAGTCTATTCTTAGCTACAATAGTGACAACATGAATCTCTTCCATCTTCTTGCTCTGTTAAAGCATTTGAGAAAAATTATATTAATGTGTCCAACTGGTTAAAATTCTATTTATTTGTGCAGCAGAAGATGGCACTGCATCTAAATTGATGTAATGACTGCATTGTTCAATTAAAAGGAGACGCTTGAAACTGTTGTACTGCATCACTTATTTTGATTTTATTCACCTTACTTCGAGCTGTGTGGATAATACCGGACTAACTTGGTGCTTCAACTTAAGTACCTAATTCAACTAAATCTCAAGTATAT
>NC_069001.1:36827939-36828681 GCF_001194135.2 Octopus bimaculoides
ATATATATATATATATATACGATGGACTTCTTTCAGTTTCCATCTTTGTGGAGACTTTTGTAATCCATGACCAACTTGCGTGGCATAAATAAAACCATACTTAAATGTTCACAAGGTGTCGATAAATCATTCACAGACACCCTCAACAAACACCGACCAGCAACACATATCTGGCCATAGAGAAAGGTTACCTTACTTCAGCTACCCCCCACCTCTCCTTCCCCCTCAACCAGCATTGAATATATGTGTGATTTCTATGTTTCCTAGATATACCAGGCATCAATAAATTTTGCATCCAGAATTCTAAAAACTGTCAAATGTTCCATAAGCAGAGTCAGAAAATGGTTAAGTGAGACTGCACAGTTTTGCTATTAATCATACAGTAGAATATGACACCAATTATTGATACAATATTGAGTATACCATGGACAAAAGAATGTGTGTGTGTGTTTGCAGAGGTTACCTAATGAATAATGGCTGAACGGAAGTGGGTGAAAGCAAGTGTTTTCTAGGAGAGGCGATGGGGTATGTAGTGGTTAATGTCACTAACTGGGTGTGAGAGTGACAAGTGCGGCTGAGCAGTTGTGTGTGAGTGTAGAAGTGAGTGAGTGTGGTAAGAGTGAAGTGTGAGTGCATGTAAGGTGAGTGAGTGTGGTGAGAGTGGAGAGTGTGTGGGGTGGAGAGTGGAAGGTGAGTGTGTGGGGTGGAGAGTGGAAGGTGAGTGTGTGTAGGAGTGATGAGT
>NC_069001.1:36828764-36832318 GCF_001194135.2 Octopus bimaculoides
GTGTGGTGAGAGTGGAGAGTGTGTGGGGTGGAGAGTGGAAGGTGAGTGTGTGGGGTGGAGAGTGGAAGGTGAGTGTGTGTAGGAGTGATGAGTGAGTGTGTATGTAGGAGTGAAGGTGTGTGAGTAAGAGTGGGGTGTGAATGTATGAACGAAGAGTTAGAAAAGAGATTGAGTGTGAGTTGGAGTGAAGTGAGTGTATCTAAGAGTGTGAATGAAGTGTGAGTGCAAGTAAGAAAGGAAAGTGAAAGTAGACAGTAAATGAATGAATCAATGCAGTGAGAGTGGATATAGTAGAGAGTGGAGAGTGGATGTAAGTAAAGGCGGGTGTGAGTGTAGTAAGAGTAGAGAGTGAGAGAGAGAAACTGTTTGAGTAAGTGTGAAGGAGGTAGAAGTGGTGGTTGCAATACGAGCATTATTGACACAATATAACATAAAAGCATGGCAGTGAGATCTGTTCTTCTGTTGACATATTAAGATGGGGACGATAACCAACACACTAGCATAGCAGGATGCCTGCGATGTTGATACGAGAGGATGTCAATCTAACAGGCTAAGACAATAAACAACTCTTTTTAGGTGTCAACGAGATATCATAGATGTGGGGATAAGATGCAGGGGGGTAAGGATGTCTAGTTGTTTAACAGTGAGTAGCGTAGAGGAGGTAAAAGGAAACCAAGTCAACCGTTGACGCCATGGAGAGCAACTGTTCCAAAGCAAAAAAAAATCAACTGTTGTTTATGATAGAGAGCCAGGAAGTGAGTGGTCTGTTGGGGGTTGTTAGGGCCCCCACTCTCTGCAAAAGTTGAGATGAAAGCAAGAGTGTCCAGGAGAACTGAAGTGGCTGACGACAGGTTTAAGTAATCCAGCAAATGCTCTCTGAAGGTCTCAGTTTACTTCTGATTGGTTTCTTCTCGCTTTAATCTCTTTAATCTCTTTAATCTCTTACCTCTTTCAGTCATTAGACTGTGGCCATGCTGGGGCACTGCCTTGAAGAAATCAACCCCCAGAACTTATTTAGCTTGTTACTTATTCTATCGGTTTCCTTTGCCAAACCGCTAAGTTATGAGGATGTAAATACACCAACACCACTTGTCAAGCAGTGGTGAGGGACAAACACACACATAAATATATGATAGGCTTCTTTCAGTTTCTGTCTACTAAATCTACTCACAAGGCTTTGGTCAGCCTGAGGCTATAACAGAAGACACTTGTCCATCCATTAAATATTTCTCATTGTTAATATATTTATCCTACACAGAGTACTGCATACATAACAATGCCATGGGGTTAACGCATCAGGTCGAGAATAATTTATGGTAGCCAGCAACAAGTAGTATGGGAGCTTTTATGAGTTCATTGGTAGGCATTTGCCATATACAAAATACAAAGATACACACATGTATGTATGTGTGAGTATAAATGTGTGTGTGTGTTTCTCCTTATCCTGACATCATGTGACAGTCGTAAATGAATGTCACTGTCATATAAGCAGTGTCATTCATTTCTAATATTCTACAAAAAACTTGTATGAAAGAAATATCACCCTGCTTGAACAGGGTTTTGGGTTGATGACAGGAAGGGCATCAGGCTGTAGGAGATCTCTCCCAATAAACTCAGGCAAGCATCATGGAAAAGTGATGATGATTGATATATATATTACCATACTGCTGCCGATCAATCAAATATAAGTTGATCTCCATCAGATATAACTTGTCATCTCCAACTTTGATACTTTATTTGTTATTCATTTCAACATGATTACTTTCCCACGGCTTTTTGCATTTTGTTTCCATGAATCAATATTTTTTTTATATATATTTCCATATTTTTGTCTTAAACATTTGCTAAATTTTGACTTCTAGTTACAAGATTTTGATGCTTTGATCTAAAATTCAAGTTATTAATCCAGATTATTAGATATCCTATGTCAATGTAACTACAAGCGTCAGCCACTCTATGAAAGCATCATCTTTCTTGATAATCCTGCTATAACAAGGAATTCTGTAATGCAAAACTTGTTTTCTCCATTGACTTCCCTATTGTAAACTGAGATAATTTCTGGCAGAATTTTTTAAATATATCATCATCATCATCAACATCATCATCAACATCATCATCATTTAACGTCTATCGTCCATTCTGGCATGGCTTGGACAGTTTGACAGGAGCTGGTAAGCCAGAGGGCTGCACCAAGTTCCACTGTTTGATCTAGCATGGTTTTTACAGATGAGTGCCCTTCATATTGCCAACCACTTTACTGAGTGGAATGGGTGCTTTTTTTTTAAGTGGCACCAGCACTGGTGAGATCTATTTTGGCATGGTTCTTGGTTTTATGGCTGGGTGCACCTCCTAATGCTAACCACTTTACAGAGTGTGGGCTGGGTGCTTTTTACATGGCACCAGCACCAGTGAGGTCACCAAGTAGCTTGCAAGACAAAAGACCCCCTTCAAATGAGAAGGGGAGTTGATGTTGAGGGATGTGGCTTTGTGCCAAGTGATGAGAAGTTAAACCATGACAGTTGGAATAGACGCAGGTGTCTTACTGCCGAGGAGATACATAACTACCCCAGTTGGGGAGATGGAGAAAGAAAGATATACAAATACTGAGATTTTAGGTTTTAGAACGGTTAACATTTACCCAAGTTTCTGTAAATGTACAAGGACAGGTCATATCCCAGTATTAAATCCATAATCAGTTTCTATAATGCAGCTTATGCCAGTGTTTGCATGCATGGGTTGTGTGTCTATATATGTATAGAATGAAGATGGGGAAGATATGCAGTGATAAACATCCAATACCAAAATTTGGCATTGAAAGTTACAGAAACAACAGAACAGGTTGCCACTGCATAATGCCAAAGGCCCCAATATTACCATCTGGGTACAGGACCAGATAGAGCAACAGATTGGGTTTCAAAGGTCCACAGTCTTTGAAAGGGACACAGGCTTTAATATCATCCCAAAAAGTCTGCAAGTGGATGTAGGTGTCTTCAAAACAGAACTGGATCTCCTCCTGTCAAAAGTTCCAGATGAATCCATCTTGTGGTAGGAAAGACAGGTAAAGGCAACAACATCAGACTCCCTCATTCATCGAATACCCATTATCAGAGGAGGTTTTAAGTAGTGAAAGTATAGCAAAGCTAACAAAGGTGCCCCAGCATGACCACAGCTCTCTCCCAAGAGGGGCAAGACAGTTATATGTAGCTACATAGATATTGTTACATACAAATAGTTTTATAGACACATAAGTAAAACTATGTCTGTGTAACTATGTTAAATATTCCTACGGAACTGTTTCTTTATAACTTTTGCTGAATTGCTATGTTATGGGGACATAAGCAAACCAACATTGGTTGTCAAGTGGTGGTGGGACACATTTACACACACACAAATGTACGATGGGCTTCTTTTAGTTTCTGTCAACCAAATCCACCCACAAAGCTATAGTAGAAAATACATGCGCAAGGTGCAACACAGTGGGACTGAACCCAGAACCATTTGATTGGGAAGCAAGCTTCTTAACACACAGACATGCCCTCACCTATATATATATA
>NC_069001.1:36832552-36834905 GCF_001194135.2 Octopus bimaculoides
CACACACATACACATGCGTATATGTGTTTGTCTAGTCTTTAATTAAACTGATGATTGATGAATATTCTAGATTAAGAAAATATTCCAGAACCAAACCAAACCAAATATCAATGTAAACAATTTCTCTATAAAAATAAAACACAGAAACAACAAAAAATGCATACACAGAGTCTCTCTCTCTCTCTCTCTCTCACAGTCTCTCTCTCTCTCTCTCTCTCTCTCTCTATCTCTCTCTTACAGTCTCTCTTTTCCCACTTTCTGTCACAGTTTCTCTGTTACAGTCTCTCTGCTACACTCTCTCTCTTTTCCCACTCACTCTCTTTTCCCACTCACTCTTTCTCCCTCCCTCTCTCTCTCTCTCACACACAGTCTCTCTCTTTTCCCACTTCATCATTTAATATTTTCCACCCGGGCATGGGTGGATGATTTGACAGCTGGCAAGGCTGGGAGCCATGCCAGACTCCAGTTGTCTGTGTTGGCATGGCTTCTACAACTGGATGCCCTTCCTAATGACAACTACTTTACAGAGTGTATTGGGTGCTTTTCCCATGGCACCAGCACAAGTATCTTTTATGTGGCACCACCACCAGTGATTTCTATGTGGCACCAGTGCCTTTTATGTGGCACCACCACCAGTGATTTCTATGTGGCACCAGTGCCTTTTATGTGGCACCAACACCAGTAATTTTCACATGGCACCAGAGCTTTTTATGTGACACCATTACCAACAGAGTCACTAAGTACCTTGCAAGCATCAGGCCCTAAAATCCAACTTCAAACCACTCCCCAACCAAGCCCCTAGTAGCATGGAAAAGAAAAAGAAAGCAAAAATAGGCATTAAACAAACAAACAATTTCACAAGCCCTGGGCCAACTCAAAGCTTTGATGAAAGACCCTGACTACATGGGTGAGGGGGGGGGGGGTCCAAGACCAAAGCCCCATTATTACAAAGTAATCTTCTTAATCAGATGATTTCAAAACAAACTGCTTGACCATGTGGCCATACCCGCCCTTGGTGGTTTTGTTTGTCAATTAACAGGTGTGATTCATTTTATTTTCAAGCATTTCTAAATCAAAATATTTGAATATTTATTGGAGATGAATTGGTTGAAGACTAAAGCTTCATATCTGCTTTAGAACAATTGTTATCCCTGAAGGAAGAAGATGTGTATGTTTAGTGTGTTCATCCATATCACTTTAGTTGTGTATGAGGGTCTCCTTAATCATAGGGGTCTATGGGGGAGAAGATTTGAGCTTTATCGTAAGATTTTAAATATACATCATTGATGAGAATGATGACGATGGTGGAGATGGTGACAATGATGATGATGATGATGATAATGTTGGTGATGATGAAAGCAAGGACAATTATGGTGATAATGAGGATGATGGTGGTGGTGGTGACGATGTTGTTGGTGCTGATAATAATGATCATGATGGTGACGATGATGATGATGTTGGTGATGATGATGATGACAATGACGTAATGATATCTCTGTTAACAATGATGATGAGGAGGAGGAGGAGGAGGATAAACATGAAATCTCATTCTCTGACCACCCCCACTCCACCCACCTTTCACTGCCTGATAATTGAATAGCTATTGATCTATATTGATTTCATATTACACAATACTCCACAAAGACCAAAACCAAAATAAATAAATAAATAAATAAAATCCCATGCCCACCCCACAAGAAAAAAAACGAAAAGAAAACAATGAAAGTGTTTCAAAACAACAAACGAAAACAAAAGGAAAACACTTAAGGAAAACAATAATATTGACTCAAAGATAATGGATTATTATTTTCTCCTTTTTTTTTTAACTCTAATCCGCCAAATCTCCTGCTAAGGAATACCCTGAGATAAACATGGAAGAATCCACACCTGGTTTTGATATTTGATATCCACAGCCTTTGATATTTAAACCACTTTGATATTGAAAGAAAGAAAGAAAGAAAGCAAGAAAGAAAGAAAGGGAGGGACTGGATTATGGATATGACACAAGACAGAATTCAAAGAAATATTTTCAATGTTTATTCTATTAAAAAAAACAGAAAATGTTTATTTTGTCATTTATTCTAGTTTGAATTTATTAATGAGATGCATAAAGCATTTTATTAGATGCATGATGATTTAAAATATCCTTTGAGCATACACACATGCACACACACACACACACACACACACATATACACACACATACAGGCACACAGATATGCACACATGTGTCTATGTGTGTGTTTGGTAGTAAAAACAGCGTAAATGGAACTCAAAGCATCAACGAGTATGTGTGTGTGTATGTATATATATATATATATATATATATATATATATATATATATATATATAT
>NC_069001.1:36835036-36840631 GCF_001194135.2 Octopus bimaculoides
AGAGAGAGAGACAGAGAGAGAGAGACAGAGAGAGAGAGACAGAGAGAGAGAGACAGAGAGAGAGAGACAGAGAGAGAGAGACAGAGAGAGAGAGACAGAGAGAGAGAGACAGATAAATAGATAGATAGATATACACATACACATTCATATATTTATATACATACACACACATACATACCCCTTTCTCTCTCTCTCTCTCTCACACACACACACACACACACAAACTCATATTTGTATAAAATGGCCCTTCAGTCTCCATCTATCCAACCCACTCTCAAGGCTTCAGTCTGCCTAGGGGACTAAGATATAAAATACTCGGGCGAGCGATACAACATCCACTTGGACTGAACCTGAAACCTCATGATTCAGAAGCTAACTTTTTAACCAAACAGCCATGCCCGCACTGCTTCTATTTGTAAATATTGGTAAATGCTTTGCAAGAGGAGAGAGAGAAAGAAAGAGACTATCAATTAACCAAGAACAAACGAAGAAGGTCCATATTTTCAAGAGATCAATAAGTGTATGTTGTAACATCACATTACATAATGATAATAATAATAATAATAATAATAATAATAATAATGACGATGATGATGATACCGTGCAACAACAAAACCAAACATTAGTTTAAGAGGTTATGTTCGTGTAACAGCACAAGCTAAATATTGTCTTGACCAGGAAAATGAATTCTTCGTTACCGATAACCAATTAAACCGGTAATTAATACGGTGAGCGTGATGTGATTTATCCAAACACTTCACTTAATGTTAGCGCTAATGCAACAGATTGGGTTACTTGACAAGACGCTTCTAAAGATGTGGCATCTTATCTTGAAAGTCATTGGTAGCCAGAAGTGTGGATTTAGATTTCATAGGATAGATCTATGTTCAGTTTTTAAGTGTCTTGGTGGTCGTTGTTGTTGCTGTTGTTATTGGATCATTTCTGGTCAGATAAAGTATTTCATCTGTTACTGTTAGGTGAAGGATATGGCTACGAGGCTAAGAAGTTTGCTTTGTAACTCTGTAGTGTCAGGTTCAGTCCCAGGCCAACCAAATCCTTGAGAGTGGATTTGCTAAACAGAAACTGAAAGAAGCTTGTCACGTGTGTATGTGCATGTATGTGTGTGAATATATATATATATATATATATATATATATATATATATAGGCCAGTGCCACAACAGACTGGCTCCCATGCTGGTGGCACATAAAAATCACCATTTGAGCGTGGTCAATGCCAGTGCTGCCTGACTGGGCAATGTGCTGGTGGCACATAAAAATCACCCACAACACTCTTGGTATGGTTGGTGTTAGGAAAGGCATCCAGCTGTAGAAACCTTGCCAGGTCAGATTGGAGCCTGGTGCAGCTTCCTGGTTTGCCAGTCCTCAGTCAAACTGTCCAAACCATACCAGCATGGAAAGTGGATGTTAAATGATGATGATGATATATATATATATATATATATATATATATATATAGATAGATAGATAGATAGATAGATAGATAGATAGATAGATAGATAGATAGATAGATAGATAGATAGATAGATAGATAAAGAAATGTAAAGATCTGAAAACAGAGATAACCAAATTCCATAAAAAACACACATAAAACTGATTCTGGTAGTTTTGCCACTTTAAATAATGAAACAAAACTTTGAATGTCTCATTCGAGATATTCACACCAATTTCTGATTTCCAAACAATACTGAATCGGTATCAAGCCACAGATCTAAGAAAAATCTAATCTGGCAAAGTGATCACTTCTCCCTCCATTACAAAAATAATCTCAATAATAATAATATGAATAATAATAATAATAATAGTAATAGTAATAATAATAATAATAGCTGCCTTGTGAAATATTTAGAAATAAATATGCAGCAAAGTGCATGACCAAAACTTGCATAACTTGCAGAAATGCATAAGACAAAATTGCTGCAATAAATGTTGCATATTTATTGCAGAGAATAACAATCAATATAGTTGAAAATAATAAAAACAAATACAAACAAAGAAACCTACACATAGTCATGAGACATCCAATTT
Source organism: Octopus bimaculoides (assembly GCF_001194135.2). Classification (NCBI taxonomy): domain Eukaryota; kingdom Metazoa; phylum Mollusca; class Cephalopoda; order Octopoda; family Octopodidae; genus Octopus; species Octopus bimaculoides. The sequence continues at coordinate 36,837,085 of NC_069001.1, forward strand.
GAACTCAGAACATAAAGACAGACGAAATGCTGCTAAGCATTTTGCCAAGGATGCTAACAATACTGTTAGTTTGCTTCCTTAATAATGATAATCTTATAATAATTCTGCTTGTCATTGTGTTACTTAGCCCATTGGTAACACTTTCACGTGATTAGAGAAAAGGAGAGAGAGAAAGAGGGGGAGGGAATGTAATTGTAAAGTTTTCATGTGATCAGTTGAAGGGAAAGAAAGTAGAGAGAAAAAGGAGAGAGAGAGAGAAAAGAGGATAAGGTGAAGTGTGAGACAGAAAGAGGAAGAAAGGAAAAGTGGGAGAGAGGCATCTATGATGTGAGGCAGGAGGAATGTAATATTTATTACGTGGTTAAAAAAGTTAGTTAAAGGTAGAGGAAGGGAGTTAAAAATATAATTTTAGCAGAGGGGTGATGTTCTGATGGTGAGGTTAAAGAAAGGCAGAGAGAGAGGATGGAAAGAGAGAGGGAGAGAGAGAGAGTGATGATGGTGGTGATGGTAGTGGTGGTCGTGATTGGATAGTGAAAAGTGTATGTTTTTTAACTGAACTAAGTTTTTTATATCACCCATCATTTAATGCATGCGTATAAGTGCAATTCTGTGAAATATTCATGCTTATTTGAGTGGCAGATATACGCAATTTAACTAAAGGTTGTATCATATGTATAGGAGATTTTTTTTTTGTTTATAGGGGAAATGGAAAAATACAAATGAATATTTATCTTATGAGTGGTGTGCATTAAGTCTATAAAATTATACATGGAGTATATAAAGTGTATGCATATATATATATATATATATATATATATATATGAAGTGCATTAAGTAATCATATTCCAATTTCTTTCACTTTTCAATGAGAAGTGACTATCTTCTCATACAGACACAACACAGGCTACGCTTTCAGGCTTTTTGAATAAAGATTTCAGAAACAACCTAATAGGTGTACCATTGATTCCATGAAATGTTCACGGGTCCCACAAGTAATAATAACAACAACAATTATAAATAGTAATAAATAGCAACAACAACAACAATTGGAATGATACTTACCAAGAGGTTCGCTGATAGCCGATATCTCGATGTGTGACAAATTATATATGGGGTAGACAAAACCCTGTAGAAGGTCGGAGAAGCCCAAACTGAGAAGAAACCAGTTACAACAATATTGTAATTGGCGGTGTCTTATTATTGTACTAATTACCAGTGAATTGCCAGTTAAATTAACGACGGCCACCAAACAGAACACTCCATAATAATAAATGTAGAATTCCCAGCTTTCGTTTTGCAGATCCAATTCCTCATTTTCACCAGACGTTTCATTCGGTGCCAACAGAGGAACCATTGTGGATAACGGTTGTGTCCAGTTGGAGAAAGTCATCATTTTCATCTGCATAAACAAACATATATACATAAATACATATACATAAATACATATATACTACATATACATATACATAAATACATACATATATATAAATTGCCATTTATGTATCAACTCTTGTATTCATTTATTCTTTTAATTGCTTCAGTCATTTGACTGTGGCCATGCTGGAGCACCACCTTTTAGCCGAACAAATCGACCTCTGGACCTATTCTTTGTAAGCTTGGTACATATTTTATCAGTCTCTTTTGCCAAACCACTAAGTTACAGGGATGTAAATACACCAACATTGGTTGTTAAGCGATGGTGAAGGGACAAATACAGACAAAAACACACACACATCTCTCTCTCTCTCTCTCTCTCATATATATATATATATATATATATATATATATATACATATATATATATATATATTGCAGCAATATATATATATATAATAAATGGCGGTGCCCCAGCATGGCCACAGCTCAAGAGCTGAAACTAGACAAAATGAAAAAATGAAAATGATATGTGTGTGTGTGTGTGTGCGTGTGTAGTCAAAAGATGAGAGCCAGGGATGCGCAATATAGAAAACATTGTAGTGCTCAAATGATTTGAACCTAAACTCCAAAGACTTTACCAAGAACTAGGTCCAAGAGATAAAGAGTGGCAATATCTTCATCCATCTCTCTTCCTCTATGTGTATATATATATTTATATATATATAATGTATTCCAGTGGATACCAAGTTCAAAAGGATCATTATCACTCAATGTCCATTTTTTTTATGCTGATACAGGCTGGATCGTTTAACAGGATCTGACAAGCTGCAGGATTGCATCAAGCACCAATGTAGGCCTGGTTTCTACAGCTGGCAGCCATTCCTACCACCAACTACTTCATGTGCCTACTGAGTGGTTTCTTCTTACCACTCGCCCTACCAAGTGTTGAGAAGCTAAAGCATGACAGGAAGAGGTGCAGATGTCTTGACGTAGAAGAGACACATGGCCTTCCTGCATTATGTCTACTACTTGTAGTTGAGAAGACATTCATACGGATGTGCGTGCATGTGTGGGTGGGGTTGGGGTTGGGGTTGAGGCAGCTCCAACCAATCAGTTCACCATGTCCCTGACAGTCCACATCTGACCACATCTGACTGCCAGCTCTAACGTTCTAACAAGCTCCTGCCTGTGGCTCAAAAATCCAGCTAACAAAATTTGACAAATGCCCCACAGAGGGAGCAAGTGTGTTGGATAGCGCGGATGCCACAGCCATAGTTATCATTTGTTGTTGAGGTGTAGAGGTCGTGCTTGGAATTTCAGTGTGAATACATGTTCCCATGTGGTCCTAGGTCACATGCATACACACTTTGGGATACTGAGATCCATAGCAGCTCAACTTGCCATTGATTGCTGACCGTCACAGATGGTTTGCTGACCAAGTCACCACTGATTATCAAAACAGATGAAGCCTTGGTCTGTTTATGTTAGACTGGGTGAGAGCAACTGGTAAGAAGATGGAAACGGTCATGATGAGATGCAAGAATGAACTCTCAAAGTATGAGAAAGTGAGTTAAAAAGAGAATAAAGGCTGTTGATGAGGGCGGAGAGGGATAATTTCATAAGAGTATGAAAGGAGAGTGACAGATGGTTAGAGGTGGGGACAGAGATGACTATGGGACATTTCAGTATGGAAAGAGAAGGGGTAAGGTGGGAGTGTTAGAAGTGGCTCAGGAAGGACGGGGTAACAAGGGGCAACTGTAGATAGATCAAAAAGTAGCAAGATGATGTGTAGGGTGTAGGAATGGGGCGGAGGGAGGTATATAGTAACAGAGATGGACATAAGGGTGTTGGTATCTGGTCTCCGGGACATAAGAGTGGCTAGAGTAAGTGGGGACAGAGTATCAGTGGTGGACAAGAGAGGACATTGAGAATGTAAGCAGGTATGAGAGGTGTTATGGATGGAATACGGTAGACCCAAAATGTGACTATGAGGAGTTGGGGGAGTGGTGGAGATAACTGAGGGGACTGAAAGGGCATGACTGGGAAAGGATGATGATGATGAGAATAAGGACTGGATGCTTATAGGAAATGGTTCCAGTGGGAAGAATAGATAACTGATAGCATTAAAAAAACAGTGGATATATGTGTGTGTGTGTGTGTGTGTGTGTGT
>NC_069001.1:36841308-36846086 GCF_001194135.2 Octopus bimaculoides
TATATATATATAGATAGATAGATAGATAGATAGATAGATAGATAGACAGACACACACACACACATATACATACATGAATTACATTCATATATATGTTTATTTTTTTTACATCAATTAAAATTCATATTTACATGTATCTATTTTCATCAATTTATAAATATTCAAGAATATAAATACCACATATATATATGTGTGTGTCTGTTTGTATATATATATATATACTCTTTTACTCAATTATATATATATATAGATCATATATACATACATGCTCATCAATATATATCTGATTTCTTATCTATACATGTGTAAGTGTGTGTGTGAGTCATCAAATAAATTATATATCCATCAATACTTGCCTTTCTTATTTCCCTCCAGTTGTAATTCTCAGCAGAATATATAAATATGTTATATTTGTGTCTTAGAAGTCTCTCCTTTCGTTGATGCTGTTTCAGTAAGTAAATAGACAAGGCAAGCCTATCACAGTCCAGTCTGTGTCTCTTAGCTTCAAGTTTCTCAGTTCAGCTGTCACACTACACAGAACAGGAAACCAATAGTCCGACAAGTGTTCCGAGAGATGGGGAGAGTGCGGGAGAGAGAGAGAGATACAGGGAGAGACGGGGAGGGAGGGAGAAATATTGGAAGAGAATGTGAAGAAGAGAGAGAGAGAGAGAGAGAGGGAGATAATGTGAGATGCTGTGAAGTTCAGAGCAATGTACACAGAGAAGCGTTTCCCTGTAAACCCCTCTGCGACCTCAACCATCCTTCTCCCCTCTGGTACTGGACATTATCAATAGTAGTGACACAGAGGCATCCGTGATGGCTTTGATGATAACAGGGATAATGATGATGATGATGATGATGACGAATATGATGAAAATGGTGGTGGTGGTGATGACGATGATGAAAATGATGTTGGTGGTGATGATGATGATGAAAATGATGGTGGTGGTGGTGATGATGAGAATGGTGGTGGTGGTAGTGGTGATGACAAAAATGATGGTGGTGGTGATGATGATGGTGGTGGTGGTAGTGGTGGTTTATTGGTGTTTGTGGTGGTGCTGTTATGATGATGAGGAGGAATATGATGAGGATGATGTGGAGAAGTAGGGGGATGATTTTGATGATGACGACAATGGTGGTGTTTGTGGTGGGGGTGGTTATGGTGATGATTATGATGATGATGATGGTGGTGTGGAAAATTAGGGAAATGACGGTGACGATGGTGGTGGTGGCGTTTATGATGTGATGATGATAATGATGCGGAGATGAAGAAGCAGGGAGGGGATGAGGATGTCAAAGACAGCAAAAAAACAGAAGAAAAAGAGGAAGAGGAGTGAAAGATGATGGTGATGGTTATGATGATGATGATTATGAGAAGGGTGCAGGATGGTTATGGAATGGTAATAAATATGATGATGATGATGATGATGATGATGATGATGATGATGATGATACTAATGATGCTGATGGTGGTAACAATACAAATGATTGCAATAGTGCTGGTAGTGATGATGATGATGACGATGACGACAACGATAGTACTTATAATAGTATTGGTGGTGATGACATCTTGGTGGTGGTGGTGAAAGTGATGATGATGATGATAATGTTAGTAGTGATGATACTAATGATGATGATGATGATGGTGTTGGTGGTAATGATGATGATGATGACACTGTTGAGTGCATCTCCTATACTTTCTATAAAGATTAGAGCAAGAACTAAACTATTAACTGTTGTAGGTGGCAGAGAGTATTGGGGGGGGGGGGGCAGTGGTGGTGGTGATAGGTATGTAAGGGAAAGGTTCAGAAAGGAAATGGACAGACCAGAAAATGATGGATGAGGCTGACGGAGAGAGAGACAACAGCAAGGGAGGAAACTCTTGGTAGAAATTCCATTCATTGAATCTATTGAAATTCTTCTCTCATCCAGAATGCTTAACAGGAATATTGAAAATGGCCTCAGCATTTGTCTAATACTTTAGCGAACCCCATCCTGGATGAAGGACAGAATCAATCTTAAATCAAGAAATAGTGTAATGAAATTTGTACATCCTTAAAGAGATCTAAATTAAAACGTTCCATCAAAATTTCATGCAAAAATGGTTTCAAACACTAGATTAATAATGAGAAAGTTATTTTACTAAATTCTTCATTATTTAAAAAATTATTCAAACAATCATCATCATCATCATCATCGTTTAACGTCTGCTTTCCATGCTGGCATGGGTTGGACGATTTGACTGAGGACTGGTGAAGCCAGGAGGCAACACCAGGCTCCAATCTGATTTGGCAGAGTTTCTACAGCTGGATGCCCTTCCTAACGCCAACCACTCCGAGAGTGTAGTGAGTGCTTTTTACATGCCACTGGCACGAGGGCCAGTCAGGCAGGTACTGGCGACGGCCACGCTCGAAATGGTGTATTTTACGTGCCACCTGCACAGGAGCCAGTCCATCGGCACTGGCAACGAATGGCAGTGTATTTCTACAGAAGTACATTTGTTGGGTGCCTGATCACTGGAAACAAAAAGTTTGTTATACTCTAAATATAATTTTTTTAAATGGTTAATCTTATTCTTTTTGTTGACCCTTTATGTGCAAAATTTGAATTTCTTGGTTATTCCAGTAATCATCATCGTTATCATTTAATATTTATTTTCCGTGCTGGCATGGGTTGGATAGCAAGGCCAGGGCCACATCTGGTTCCATAGTCTGTTTGGCTTTGGTTTCCACAGCTGAATGCCCTTCCTAATGCCAAACACTTTACAGAGTAGAATGAGGTTTGATATCGACCAAAAATGGAATTGGCATTTTCTGTGAATAACACTGCCTCCATAAACTTGACATATCTCAACAAAAATTGAATAATGTCAAGCATGACATTCTTAAACAAAAGATGGAATGGTACATAAAGTTGCCCTTCTGCAAATAAGACTAATGACATTTTGAGTGGATATATCCACAGGGGGCTAAACATGAACAAGGACAGACAAAGGGATTAAGTCGATTACATCGACCCCAGTGCATAATTGGTACTTATTTAATCGACCCCAAAAAGATGAAAGGCAAAGTCGACCTTGGCGGAATTTGAACTCAGAACGTAACGGCAGGTGAAATACCGTTAAGCATTTCGCCCGGCATGCTAATGTTTCTGCCAGCTAATAATATTTAATTGCTAAAACAGGAGATTTTAGACATTCAATGGCTACGAGGGTTTCATCTCCCTCCCCCCACATAAAATAGGAATCAAAGGGGTCCAGGGGTAAAAAATAGTTGAGAACCAATGATATGTATGGGTATAACTTTGTCATGTGTGTGATGATGATGATGATGATGATGATGATGATGATAGTAGTGACATGGTAGTGGTGTTGATAATGATAATGATGATGGTGGTAGTGGTGGTGGCAGCGACAGTGTAGCAGCAGCAAAGGTAGTAGAGGGGGTGGGAGTGGATGGCAGTGGTGGTTGTAGCAGCAACCGTGGTGGTGGTGGCAGTAGTTACAACAGTCGTGGCAGTGAGAATGAAGGGCATGGTGGTGATGGTGAAGGTGGAGATGATGATATTGATGACAATGACAAATCCTTAGACTGAGCTAATGGAAATAAACGAGGCGAGGATAATGAGGAAAACCAGAAGTGACATATTGCTTGTAAGAAAGAAGACCTCAATGTGTGTGTGTGCACGTGTTTGTGTGTGTGTGTGTGTGAATGAGTATGTGTATGAGAGTGAGCGTTTGTGAGGGAGGTGAACATGACTGTGAGCATGAGTGTGTGTGTGTGTCTGTGAGCATGTATGTTTTGTGTGTGTGTGAGGGAGAGAGTGTGTGTTTGTGTGTGTGCACATGCATGTATGTGGGAACAAGTGATCAAACTCTCAGAGTTCTGCTTTGTCACTGACTTAGAATTAAGCACCAGCATTGACCCTCCCCTCATAAAAGGGGAGTGAGATCAGGGGCTGAGCTGGGTCTGAATAACAGCATTAACCCCAATAATTTGAATAGGAGCTGAGCCTGGCCTAAACAACATAATCAAATTCCCTAATTTACAGGGAATCTGTTTGGTTTGGTCAGGAGTGATCATTGGACAAAACAGCATCTCTGAGATGGATTAGTTTAGTGTTTCTCATAGTGAAAGCTTGGTTCCTATCTAAAAACATCAGAGAAAGAAACCTGTTTCTTGCAACAGAATCATCTAAAACAAAAGTGTTTCATGGATCCATAAAATACTGTTGTGGACAAAAATCTTGTAAGGACCCCCGAGGGGTATATGAGCCCTAAGAGGTCATATGGAGCCCAGTTGAGAACAACTGATCAAATCCAATACTGAAAGCCTTTGGTTATATAATTCCACTGAAGAATATCCGAGGCCAAACAATACAAGACATTTCACTGTTTTGGATTCAGTCAGCTGCTGCTTCTGACATTTTTACCAAACGGTTCTCATGTCTCTTACAGTAATAAATGATGACTTCAGAGTTATATTTGTTTATAGGAAATAAATAACAGAAGATAAACAAACATTAAGGCCAATTATTGTAGATAAGATTGTAACTATTCACTCTGGCCTAATAACCTTGTATTGAGATATGGAAAATGCGTTGGCTTTATATATATATATATATATATATATATATATATATATAAAATTTAATAATAAGGGTAGGAATTGATATTAATCAATTAAAACCAGTGGTCCAGCATAGTCATTCCTCTTATTTGTGTGTATATACATATATATATATATACATATATACATATATATATATATATATATATA
>NC_069001.1:36846298-36847306 GCF_001194135.2 Octopus bimaculoides
ATATATATATATATATATATATATATATATATATATATGTATATTTATATACATACATACATATTGTTTTCGCAGTTGACGAGTGCTATCCAAGAGTTTGGGAAAGGCCACTTGGAAGGCCTCTACAACAATGAGAAGACAATTTATGTCGAGATGGAAAAGAATTGGAAGTGCATTGTGACCAGTGGTGTATAACAGCACCATATGGTATGGTCAATACTGTGAGATATCATCATCATTGTTTAACGTCTTCTTTCCATGCTGGTATGGGTTGGACAGTCTGACTGAAAACCGGTAAGCTGGGGAGCTGCACCAGGTTCCAGTTCTGACTTGGCCTGGTTTCTACAGCTGGATGCCCTTCCTAATGCCAACCACTCCAAGAGTGTAGTGGGTACTTTTTGTGTGCCACCAGCATGGGTGTCATTCGCATGACACCACCAATGATTTCTTAGGTGCCATTTACATGACACTGGCAACAACCATGACTATGGTTTCACTTGGCTCGACGAGTCTTCCCAAGCACAGCACATCACCAAAGTCATGGGAGCTGTGCTGTTTTCTGACTTCGTAGGCATGCCCACATGTGTTAGACACATGGAGCTCGAAAAGATGCTCAAGGTGGTGGTTGGCACAATGGTTAATAATTTTGTGGGTGTTTACTAAGTCAGTTGCCAGACGTCGGAGCTTCAATGATGATAACGACGATTATAATTATGAGATCTATGATGATGATGGAGTTTTTAGCAACAGTGTTTATTACTCTAAAAGATGTGACAATGTTTGGCAAAACTGTAAGCAGCCAACTCACTGCAAAGAGCGAGATGCATAGCATCCTTTGGTCTGCTGCTGTAACATAAAATTCTATATCAAAGGCTTTCTGTATACGTTTATGAGCTGAAGCTGTGATGTAAGTATGCAGAACTAAGTGATAATTGTGTGATCAAACACTTTTCAGTTAGATATTCCTTTTAAGGTGGATTTTTTTTTGGAAAAAAAAAAAAAAAAAAA
>NC_069001.1:36847316-36854546 GCF_001194135.2 Octopus bimaculoides
TTTCTAACTGTTTTTTTATTGAGCCATTTTTATAAACATTGTTTTGGATTTTAAAGTTTTCAACATTGCAGATTTAGAGATTTAGAATCTGAAAAAAGTACTTATATAAATTTATATAAAAGTACTTATATAAAATGCAATGCATTCAACTAGAGGTTCTGAGTTCAATCCCAGGCAAAGAACTAAGACACCTGAAGACAGCTGGAGTGTACACAGCTAAAACGTAGTGAAAGCAACAATCAAGATGAGGACACCGGTTCAAATAACATAAACAGTGTACATGATAAATCCTTTTTTTTTTTATTTACAAAAACATTTTTTTTTAAATCTGGTATTGATTATGGCTAAGTGGTTTACAGTTGTTTTTATCATCACCATCATCATCACTGTTTCATCATCCACTTTTTCATGTTTGCATGCATTAGAAGGAGTTTATCGAGTCAGATTTTTAACAGCAGAATCTCCTTTCTCTTGCTTGTTTCCAAACCAGTTAATATTTCCCCATGGCTAGACTTGATTTTGCAGAATATTGGAAATGAATGATATCCACTTACAACAACCATGTGATGAAAAGACAGACACAAACATATGCACACATTATACATATATACAGTGTACACGCACACACACTATACTCACATATACTATAGACAAACATACACACACACACACACATACTACACATGCTAATTTCAATAAAACTTTTGGCCAAAATATATTTTCCCATAAATCTCTAAGTTCCAAGAAATAACATTTTACTAAATTCTTTGTCTTATTCAAAAATAAAACTTTTCAAAAATATTGGGTTTCTAAGAGATAAGATGTTTTATAAGAAGCAGCTGGGATTATTATGCAACAGAATAGCCAAGATGGCAGTTGCTAGGAAACACCAATTTAAAGCAAACACTAAAGTCTTTTATAAGTAGAGAAGAATATCAAAGAAATCGAAAATGGTTAAGAAGAGTAAATGGCCAGGCTAAACGATTACCAACAACATCAAGGGATGTCAACGACAAGGCACATGTGTGACTGTGGTAAGAAGCTTGCTTCCCAACCACATCCATGTCGGTTCAGTTCCACTGCATGGTACATTGGGCAAGGGTTTTCTACCATAGCCTCAAACCAACCAAAGCCTTGTGAGTGGATTTGGTAGATGGATACTGAAAGAAGCCCATCATGTACATTCAGTAGAACAATCGGCAGCATGTCAGTCTCAAAATCAAGTAATTATAAAGAGGAATCTGAAGGCCATGAGTTCGATCCTCGCCTGGGGCACATTATTTTGACAAAGAACCGAGATGCCTGGTACCTTGCTGTACTCAAGAAGATTTGTATTCCGCAGCAGAAGTATTAAGACTGGTCACCCTGGTGGAGGGGACTGACCTGCAAAAGTCATGTGCCACTGTCAGTGGTAAGAAATTCCCTTCAAATGATGGAGGGCTGAGACATTCTGCTGTTCAGCCCTCTTCAGAGTGTCTTTACAAGTGTCAGTCCATTTTGGCTGGACTGCTAGGTCATGAGGACATAAACAAACCAACACCAGTTGCCAAGCTAGGGGGTGACAAACTACGATCTTACAATCACAAGTGCAACACCCTAACCACTAAGCCACATACAAGCACAAATACATACACATGCAGACACACACGATGGGCTTCTTGCAGTTTCCATCTACCAAATCAACTCACAAGGCTTTGGTCAGCCCAGGAACTATAGTACAAAACACTTGACTCTTGGGCAAGGTGACGTGCTGTGGAACTGAACCTGAAACCATTACCATTGTTTTCTTTTACGAAATAACTGCTAAAATACACATCCATCAAAAGAAAGTCTTTTCCTTTAACGGTCAGGTAACTTGGTTTAATTACAAGGTGACTTATTGATTTTCCTGTTTTTCATCTTCATTTTCACCACTGATTAAGTGTTTGTCAAACGTTGACCACTCAGAGATCATAAAGGAAAACGAAAGCGTTTGTTTACCAAGTTATATTCAGAATGACACGCAGTGGTAGGGGGTGAGAGGATACTAAGACATTAAAGCAAACATACATAGACATATACACAACATTTGATTATATATACACAACATTTGATTATATATACACATACATACAAAATACTAACATATGTAAAGCTGAAATCAGATGTTGGTTGCTATGAAAATATCTAGTGAAAATGGTTTTTGATTTTTCCGTGTACTGGTTTTGTGTCCAAACACCAAGATTTTTTCTCATAGCAAAGTTACCAACAAACTGCTATTAATGATGGTGCATTTGGAATCAATAGACTCAATTCATAAACATATGAATTTGACACATAAAATAATGATTTTTAACAAATGTAAGGTCATCAACGTCTCCCTAGAATGTGACTGGTATCATACTTATTTTATTGACACCACTACCAAAGGATCAATTGTCATCATTATTAACGTCCACTTTAAGGAGGCAAACTAGCAGAATTGTTAGTGCACTGGATGAAATGCTTAGGTACAAAGGATTATTAATATCCACATGGACTGGATGGTTTGACAGGATGGTTTGACAGGATGGTTTGACAGGATGGTTTGACAGGATGGTTTGACAGGGGCTGGCAAGCTGCAGGGCTATGTCAAGCTCCAAAGTCAGCTTTGGTATGGTTTCTATGACTGGATGCCCTTCCTAATGCCAACTCAGAAAGTAGAGCCAGAACAAATATCACACAGCATTTGTCTGACATGCTCAAACGTTTCTGCTAGCTCACAATCTTAATAAGAATTCTTTTTAATTTTGGCACAAGGCCAGCAATTTTTGAGGAGAGGGGTTAGGCAATTACATTCCTCCCAGTACTTGACACTTTTATCAACCCTTGTGGCTTGAAAGACGAAGTTGGCTTTGGCAAAATTAGAACTCAGACTGTTATGATTCATGCTACAAAAACTATAACATTTGTTATATTATGTATTTGATTACAATAATTACCGTATTTTAAGTTTTAATCATTATTTCAATTTTTTGCTACAAGGGTAGCTTGGGGGAAGTGGGGACGAGTTGATTACATCGCCCCCAGTGTTTCACTGGTACTTAATTTATTGACCCCGAAAAGAATGAAAGGCAAAGTCAACCTTGTTGGAATTTGAACCCAGAACATAGTGACAGGTGAAATACCTCTAAGCATTTCGTCCAGCGTGCAGATGACTCTGCCCTCTCACTGTCTATTTTAAGTTTTAATAATCCTTTCCACTGGAAGCACAAGGCCTCAAATTTGGAGGAAGGGATTAAGTCAATTACATGGGCCCCAGTGTTTCATTAGTACTTAACAATCCTAAAAGGATGAAAGGCAGAGTCAACCTTGGCAGAATTTGAACTCAGAACTTAGCGACAGGTAAAATACCACTAAGCAGTTCTTCCAGCATGCTAACGACTCTGCCAGCCCACTGCCTATTTTAAGTTTTAATAATAATCAATAGTTATGATATTTCTGTGTTAATTAATCAATACATGTCTTTGATGACTGTAACGACTATATTTGTTGCAATAATAATTAAAGTATTTATTTGTTGTATGTGACAAGGGTCCTGAACACCTTTGCTTTGGAGGATTTCCGTGGGACCTTCACAAAGGGGCTGGCGTGCCACAACAATTGCATTGGAATCAGATCTTACTTCGGAGATTAAAGGTTTGAAATTATTAAATGCCTCTCCTGAAACTATGTGGAAGCTTGTCTACCAATTCTACTCACAAGACCATCATAGAAGACACTTATCCAAGATGGAATGCAGCAGATTTGAATCTGGAAACGTATTGCTGTGAAGTGAGCTTCATAACTACACAACCAAGCCTGTTCCTGTAAATGCAAACCTGTTTTCTGTCTTTTTAAGACGGGGTTAGTAACCAGAAAAAATTATAACTTTGGTGCATTGAGATGTTATTTGAAATATGACTGAACAAAAATCTAATATTTACCTACTCAACTCTCACATCATTTATGTAATACCAACATTTCCAGTTAACGATCATCCTCATCGTCATTTAAGGTCCATTTTCCATGCTGACATGGGTTGGACGGTTTTACAGGAAGCACCCCAGATTCCATTGTCTGTTTTGGCTTGGTTTCTATGGCTGGATGCCCTTCCTAATTCCAACCACTTTACAGAATGTGCTGGTTGCTTTTTATGTGACATCAGTATAAAATTTCTTTCTCTTTTACTGGTTTCATTCCTTTAGCTGTGGCCATACTGGGGCTGCATCTTCAGGAGTTTTGATCTGTTATTACACTGACTTCCCTGTACTTCATGTGGTGCTTTCTTTTCTTGACCTCACAAAGAGGAAAGGCAAAGTCAACTTGAATGGGATTTGAACTCAGAACTTGAAGAACCATAACCAAGTACCATAAGGTGATTTCTCCAAATGCTCTCCTGAGCTGGCATAGAACCACGAACAGTCTCAGACGGTTTGTATCAAAACGGTTAAGAAACTTGTAAGTTGGCAAAGAACCAGAAAGTCTGGTTCAAACGTTTACCATTCTGTAAACGGTACAGAAGGATCCACTCAACAACTCCTTTTTAACCCTTTTGTTACCAATATTTCAGTTGAATTACAACAGCCTGTGTTCTAATTAATTTTGAAAATAATGAAGAATTTAATAAAATTTAGTAAAATAACTTTTGTCCTTCTTAAAAAGGTGCTTGGAACATAAATTAACATGAAATTTTGATGAACAGTTTTAACTTTAAAAAAATGAAGATTGTATTGTAGAACCAGGGACCATTCTCAGGCAGGGTTAGTATCAAAAGGGTTTTTAAAAGAAAAAGGTCCAATTAGTATTGTTAATGTTAAAGAAATATAAAATGGTGATGATTTTATTTCAGTGAAACAGAATCTTTGTGAGGAACATCACAGACAATAGGTGGGGCTGAACGCAGCCCCCAAATGTTAATAAACGCAGTAATCAACATATCTTCTGATATGTGTCTTACCACTAAATAAACAAAAAACAAGAATAATCCTTGTTAAGCAGCTATTTGGAATAAATCTAAGGCTGCAGTTAAAGAATTAAAGGAATCAGAGGATGAACATGGAAAAAAAAATACAAAAGAAAACAAAAGTACTCAACTTGTTTGGTTGTTTATCTACAAATTATCAAATGTGGGGGGAAAGAAATACATGTATTAATTATTTCTAAATGAGAATATTTGCAGAAATCACCAATTCATTTAAAAAATTTTATTTTAAGCTGTTAGCTTAGCTTTTCTAATTATTGTGTTGGATCTCTGGTGCTGCTTTGTATCTATGACCAAAGTGCCGACAGGTAAACCACACCTGGATGAGGAGTTCCATCACTGGTGTGGCACTCTAACTATAACCAAGACATCGTCATTTAACATCCATGTTCCATGCTGGGTTGATTTGGATGGTTTGACAAGATCCAAAGGGTCCAAGGACTGCTTCATGCTCCAGTGCTTCTTTTGTCATGGTTTCTATGGTTGAATGCCTTCCCTACCACCAACCACTTTACAGAGTGTCCTAGGTGCTTTTTATGTGCCACCAGCACAAGTGAGGTTGCCATACAGTTTGCAAGACTACAAAACCCAAGGAAAAGGGCTTAAACTTTATGCTAGGAGGATGAAGAGTATAAAGAGGTATGAGAGAAAAGGGCCACAAATGTGGCAATTTGTCCAACTCCCTTTCTTCTCCTCCTGCAGTCAACTCCACCCCTACATCCCACCTGTGGGGGCTGTTGTTAAAAGCAATTTGAGCCAAAACCATGGTCAATAATAATAATAATAATCCTTTCTACTAAAGCACAAGGCCTGAAATTTGGTGGGATGAGACTGGTCGAATAGATCGACACCCAGTATACAACTGGTACTTAATTTATCAATCTCGAAAGGATGAAGGGCAAAGTCAACCTCAGTGGAATTTGAACTCAGAACAAAAAGACACAGAAAATATTGCTAAGCGTTTTGCCCAGCATGCTAATAATTCTGCCAGCTAACCAAATCCAACATCTTAGCCATGCAACGACCCTCTGAAGTAGATATTCTTTTAAAAGTTTCTAACAAAAAGGTAAATAAATCAAAAATATTTGATGAAAAGTGAAGTGTGAAGGTGAAGGCTTTTAAAGAGCTGTCTACATTTCTTTTTTTGTCTGATTTTCTAGGATACAAGGTATTAAGCAGATGAGAGGACACCAGTCTATTACCAATAGCATTCTCTGGCTTGGGGGAAATAATAGAATAAAGTGATATGGTTATAAATACAATGAGACTCCTTCAGTTCAGTTTTGAACTTGCAATAACAAGCCATGGAAAAGGTCGGCTGACACTGTGTCCATCTCAGGCAAACAAGAAGGAACAGGTGTCCATGGCTGTCTTATCTCCATTCAGACAATAAACCTGACCCGTTCCTTAATGGCATGTCTGTTTAGGAGAATTCTTGATTCTGAAGATTATCTCCCCTCCTCAAGTGGGGTTGGTCCTTGTTGCTATTTGCTAATTATGATACATCCTCTGGAAGCAGAGATAATTTTCATAACTCTCAAGAATTTATGCTGTATGGTATTTGATATACTTCTATACCTGTACTCTGGGTGTGTGTGTATTTATATCTGTACGCCTCAGTGGTTAGAGTGTCGGGCTCTAAGTCTTGATGTAGTGACTTCGATTCCCAGACCAGGCTGTGTGTTGTGTTCTTGAGCAAGACACTTTATTTCATGTTGCTCCAGTTGGGTGACACTGGTGACACAGAGAAGGGAGGCCGGTATGCATGGGCAACTGATGGTCTTTCATAAAGAACCTTGCCCAGACTTTCTAGGTGTAATCCCATGGTCAGTCATGACTGAAGGGGGGTCTTTACCCTTTATATATAAAGTGTGTGTATGTATAAACTCTAATAGCGAACAGTGAGAATGAGCGCTCAATATGGCGTTGGTGGACAAATATCTGTTATTTGTGACTTAACAAGGCTGCTATCAATTTCATGCTGAGAATTCTCGGCAATTATCAAGCCTGCCACAAGGGACATTAGAACAAAAATCCCATTAGGCAGGCTTGATAACTGCTGAGAATTCTTTGTGTGAAACCAATGTTAGCCTTTTTAACTCATATATATATATATATATGTGTGTGTGTGTATGTATATATATATATATATATATATATATATATATATATATATATATGCATGAAGGCGCATGGCTCACTGGTTAAGGTGTTGCACTCACGATTGCGACATTGTGTTCTTGAGCAAA
>NC_069001.1:36854556-36856583 GCF_001194135.2 Octopus bimaculoides
GTTGCTCTGGAATCATTTCGTCATCTGACATGTGGCACCCGTACAGGTAATGTTGATTTGATGGAGGGAGTGAGCTTATGTCTACACAAACATTTGATCACTATAAACAAATCATTTGTGTGGTTGTTCGGTAAGAAATTGTCGAACCCTCATACATCATCTAACAACAGGATAGTCCATTACATATATATATATATATATATATATATATATATATACACACACACATCATTGTTTAATGTCCGCCTTCCATGCTAGCATGGGTGTGTGTCTGTGTGTATATATATATATATATAATTGCAATTTGGCAATTTTATGATACATCCTCTAGGGGTGGAGATAATTTTAATAAATCAAAATCTTATGTTGTATGGTATCTGATATACCTGTATTTGCCTATGTTGTTCAGCTACCTGCCAATAGCATGTAGTTGAACAACATAATTTTTACTCTTAGCTCATATTTTTTTAAATTTTATAAGCTATGTTACAAAACAGCACAACAGAAACTGCGCCAATAAACTAGATATAGCAACAAAATAAATACAGAGTTTGAAAAAACATTGGATTGAATTTTGAATTGGATTAGATTGGATTAGAGTGGATTAATTTGATGGTAAGGATTTCATAGTGAATGGTTCAAGCTGTTCAGTTTCTGGCAGCATCTGGTTCAGACGCTCCATCTTTGGAATTATATTGTCTATAGAACCTTTGATGCGATTCAAAATGGACAGTGTTTCACTGACGCGCTGAAACTGTTCCGTGTACTTGGCATACTTCCTCTGTCTGTCCGTGAGAGAGTTCAATAACACATGCATCATGTAATCAATCTGCAACGATAGGAAAAATAATAATAATAATAATAATAACAATAATCCTTTCTACTGAAGGCACAAGGTCTGGAATTTTGGGGAAGGGGACTAGTTGATTATATCAACCCCAAAAAGATGAAAGGCAAAGTCAACCTCGGCAGAATTTGAACTCAGAATGTAGCGATGGTTGAAATACCGTTGAGTATTTTGCCTGGCATGCTAACGATTCTGCCAACTCACTGCCCTAATAAAGATAATAATAATCGTTTCTTCTAAAGGCACAAGGCTTGCAATTTTGTGGGAGGAGACTAGTTGATAACATCAAACCCAGAACTCAACCCTAGTACGTAACTGGTACTTTATTATATCAACCCCAAAAGGATGAAAGAAGGGTTAACCTTGACAGGATTTGAATTAAGAATGTAAAGAGCCAGAAGAAATGCTGTTAATTATTTTACCCAATGTGCTAACGAGTCTGCTTTCTTTCTATTATAGGAACAGAGTCTGATATTTTGCAGTGAGCCGGCTAAGTCGATTACATTGACCACTGGTGCTCAACTGATCGACTCTGAAAAGATGAAAAGCAAACTTGACGATGGCAGGATCTGAACTCAGAATAAATGTTCTCTAAAGAAAAGAAATTGGAATACTTTTTTTCTTTCTTTTTTTAAAGTCTGAGATCTCAGAGATAGTATAACTCCACACTAAAGTCAAGGCAACCACAATTAGAATTACCTCACAATAAGGATAAGGTGGACGTATCTGGAAACATGATATGCACAAACAAAACTTTTTTTTTTCCGAATCCATAGAAGTTTCCCCTTTTAGTTGGTGAATGAAAACAAACTTAGTGCAAATCGATAGCAACTTAGTAAGAAAAAGGGAGATAATTTCAAAAATCATGAATTTCTTGTAAAATATGGTAACCGAAAATTTTGGTCAGCCTATTTCTGTTGAAATACAGTTTCAATTAATTTTGAAAATAGTGAAGAATCTATGAAAATAACTTTCTTGTTACTAAGCTGGTATTTACAACAAAAACATGAAATTTCGATTGAAGGTTTTAATTTAAATCACTTTAAAACAGTGGTTCCCAAAGTAGGCAGAATTGCTCCCTTGGAGGTGGGTGGGTGGAAAGTTCCAAGGGGGTGTAGAAGAAAAGTGGGGGTGATAATGAGGTAGTGATTCATGTAAAAACAAACAAATTATAAAGTCT
>NC_069001.1:36857234-36863982 GCF_001194135.2 Octopus bimaculoides
CTGTCCAAAGCATTTCCAAAAGTTTGTCTCAAATGTCCATGTTTGTGTTCAGACTTTTAGTTAGTCATTGTTTCATACATTCATCATCATCATCATCGTTTAACGTCCACTTTCCATGCTAGCATGGGTTGGGCGATTTGACTGAGGACTGGTGATCCAGATGGCTTCCTTACACAAGTCCCAAGTTACTTTGGTGGTTGATAAAAATTTCGAATGTGTATCATATACAATGTATGGAGGCAATGATGAATGACTAAGACCTTTGGCATTATGCCATGTTTGAGAAGAAGACCTGTCAAGCCAGTTAAAATCGTAGTTGTGGCAGATATTAGTGTCATGCAAATGGCACCCAAGCTGGTGGCACATAGAAGCACCCATTACACTCTCAGAGAGGTTGGCATTAGGAAGGGCATCAAGCCATAGAAACCATACCAAATAAAGACTGGAGTCTGGTGCAGCCTTCCAGCTTGCAAGCCCTGGTCAAACCGTCAAACCCATGCCAGCATAGACAACGGACGTTAAATGATGATGATGATGGATGTCTGGAAAATATGTCCTGTGTGTCACATATAATAAACAAGACAGGCAAAGAGTTAAGCAACACCAATTAAAAACAGTCTTAAAAAGTTTCAAAATAATAATTAATGGAACCCACAGAAATTCCATGCTTTATAAAATGTCTACATTTCTATTTTGATGCATAAATTTATGGACTTTCATAAGATTGGTCCACAAATTTATGGTTACGTGTCTTCACTGTTGTTCCATGGTTAAGGTTGCTTTAGGTGTAACACCTGAACATACAAATACTGACAAAAAGAATACTAGACATTATTTTGATGTATAGATTATCTTCATTATATAGATACAAGCAGAATAATCTAAATTAACAATAACAATAATAAAAATACTACTAATAATAATGAAGGTTTCTAATTTAGGCACAAGGCCAATGGGTTTTTAGGGAGGTGGGGGCTAGTTGATTGCAGCAACTCCAGTACTTGACTGGCACTTTGTTTTACCAACCCAAAAAGATGGAAGGAAAAGTTGAGCCTGGTGGGATTTGAACTTCGAACAAAACAATGTAATTCTAAAAGTTATTTTGTTTGAAATTCTGGAGGTACCCCCATTTTTAACAATAATAACAACGATTTTAAATTATGGCACAAGGCCGGCAATTTCAGGGAAGGGCTAAGTCAATGTTTGATGATGATGATGATGATGATTAACTAAATACTCACAATATCGTTTATATTTAAAATTATATTTTGATAGAGATTGTAATTTAAATGTGAATGCTTCAGTACAGTCTCTCCTCTCCTAGGCACATCACATCACCTCACAACTTTTTATTGAAGCAATACCAACTTAGCTGACAGTAAATTTTTAGTAAGTTGTTGCAATGACAGGAAGGTGCTGTATTAATTAACAACCAAATGGAAAGCGGGTAGAAATAAAAAAAAAAAATTTTTTAAAGTAAAAAAAAAAATACAGCAACACAAATGTTATAATGAGACGAACAGAGATTTGTTGAGTTAGATATTTTCAAAGTTGTTTTCAGAATAATTCTAACCAAATTCTATACACATGTTCAACCCCTTAGCATTCAATTTACTCTATCAAATGTAATGCTTATTTATTCACATTGCTTCAAGCATTATCTTGAAGCTTCAAGATTTCAATGATGTGATTGTTTTTGGAATGAAATTGTAGGGGAGGTGTAAAAGCTATGAGCACTGTCCATAAACTTTCCCTTCTCTGAGAGGGATTAAAGAAGGCTAGGGGGCATATTTTCCATAGCCTTTTCCCCAACCTGAGAGGGACAGGAAAAAAAAAAGGCTAAGGCCAGTCTATAGCCTTTTCCCAACCTGAGAGGAACTACAAAGGCTAGGGGCACATCCCATAGCCTTTTCCCCAGTATGGAAGAAACTGAAAAGACAGATGGGCACTGTTCATAATGTCTGGGAGGGGCTAAGATGGTGAGGGGTAGTGTCCTCCTTCTCCAGACTAACAACTTAGATGCAAATTCCAATAAGGTGATAAGCCCTTCACGGATAGAAACCCTAACCCCATCGAAGGTTTTATGATAAAACTGTTCAACAAAATTATAACAATTATTACATATGTAGTTAAAAACAAAATGGAAAGAAATTTTGTTTGCTTTTTACAATTTTTATGAAAAAAAAAACACAAAAAGCAATACATTGATGATTAAATATATGTTAATAGAAATTTAATATTAGTTTAAAAGCAAAAATAAATAAATAAAAATAATTGTGTCATGAGTTAGATCAAAGATCTTGGGAGTGGGACGTTAAAGTAAGCAATCAACAAAATTTTAATTTTTATACTGAAAATACAAAGCAGTGTTAGTTTGTTATTGTTTAATATAACATCCTGGAAATACTCATTAAAGCATAAAAATAAGTTATTAGTACTGTTAGTAGTCAGTCCATTCCAGTTGAAATAGAAATTGGAAATCTTTCCAAGATGATGCTGCAGAATGGTAGAAAGAACCGAAGTACCAATAGAACATGCTTGAAGTTTAGAGGGAAAAGTGTTGATGAAGGAGATCTAAGACTAACAATGATCCTCTAAAGTAACAATTGCAGAGTTTATAACAGCCACAGAGTTGAGAGAAAGTATCTATTGGTAGAGCTGATTGGCACAAGATGGATAAAGACAATATATAGAGGTTCTGAATCTACAGTAGAGCCATACAAAGATGCTAAGGACTATAGAAAGAGAGAGAGTGTTTAGAAGACAGTTCTGAAGAATAAAGAACTATTTCAATTACCTACTCCAAGACATTCATAGATTAGGATAGCAAAGAGATTAAATTTCAATACAAAAGGGTATTTTTGTGGGGGTTTTTTTTTAAATATTCTCTCCCATAAAAAAATGTTTTCTTTTTTAATGTTTCAATGTCTAAAATATATTTTATTGCTTACCTTCATCATCATTAGACTTAGGAGATTTTGGCACTGAAAAAATATTTACCAATATGAAAAGTACATGTGCTTGACAGAGTTAATTAATTAAGATGGATTTGTTGGTTGGATTTAATTAACAGCAATATAGAATGTTTCAATTTATTCTAAATCATCCAACTAAATTCAGAATGTAAGATAGAAGATAATAAACCACAGTAATTATACTAGGTGTTAATTGGTTACAAAAGATCCACCTACCATCATGTGTGTGTGTGTGTGTGTGTGTGTGTGTGTGTGTATGCTTTGTAAAAAGATGTGACAGCATATGATGAATGCCTCAGCCTCATCACTGGTATTTTAGTTTTTTGGTCTTTTCGAGAGGAATAACTCAAGATTTCAAGGCCAGTTCTTATTTATTATTATTTTTATTATGGCCGGGTTCCACCCAGGGCTGCAGCAACAAGGTCCACCTGCCGCATTTCTCCATCCGTCATCACAGCCTCTAGGTCCTGGATACACTCCGACCCAATGTCTGTAATCAAGTTGTCGATGTAAATGTGACAACATTTTCCTCTTCTTACATCAGCATGAAGTGGATTCCACAAGACTAATCTGGATACTTCCAGTTCAGGGTGGCACATGCAGTGAGTAGATAGTTGCAATCATCTTTGCCTCATCTTCCAGCTCTCATTCCATCTATATAACAGCATCTCTCTCTCTCAAGACAGCAATTGTGAATATGTTTTACAATGAAAAACCTCAGTAATTCACTATTTGTAAATCTCACAATGAGAGATATTCAGCTCGCCACCATAATAATAATAATAATAATAATAATAATGATAATAATAATAATAATAATAATGATAATGATAATAATAATAATAATAATAATAATAATACAATGATGGAAAATGCATTACCTCCATCGATGGGTTTGCTTATTGAGTATGTTGTATATGGTATGTCTTCATCACGCTGGGATCGCAGACTGCTGCCTGGGGCACCAGCCGGAAGGCTACTTTGTTCAGAGCCCATCCAGTTTCCTAAATTCAGAAAGAAAAAAAAATGGAAATGACAAATATACATAATTACATTTTTTTTTAACAAACAGTAATTAGTCAGATGTTTTATTATAACGATAATAATATTAGTTTCAAATTTTGCTACAAGGCCAGCAAATTTTCAGATGAACATGTAAGTTGACTACATCAACCCCAGCATTCAATTGCAAAAGGATGAAAGACAAGCTGACCTGTGTGGGATTTGAACTCGGAACATAAAGAGCCAGGACAAATGCTGCTGAAGCCTTATTGTCTGATGACTAACAACTCTGCCAGTTTACCATCTTAGCAATAATTTATGCACATAGCTAATAATTTTGTGAGGAGAAAGTTAATCAATTACATTGATCCCAGTACTTGGCCAATATTTACTTTTACTGAGCCTGAAAGAAAGAAAGGAAAAGTCTACCTAGGAAGGAGTTAAACTCAAAATGTAAAAGAGTAGGAAAAAATAGCCCAAGGTATACTGAGAATAAGGTGAGCGATGCAAGAAGCCATTTGTAATCAACTCTTAAACAATAATGAAACACAAACGAGAATTACTACCAAAAACTATGGAGTCTGAAAACTGTTATTTTAGGTACAAGAACAGTGTCTAGGATAAATGTTTAATAGGTAAGCAAGTAGATGGCTGAGTATTGGAAAAAAATAATTTGCGGTTCGTTTATGCATTTACATTCCAAGTTCAAATCCTGTCCATACTTTCTTTACAATTCAGCCTTCTGAGATCGCTAAAACAATCACTGGAAGAAAGTGGAATGGTTGATATAACAGTCTAGACCAAAGAAGTTGATGTCTCAGCACAGTTGCAGATTAATTTTTCTAATTCAAATTAGTATTAAAACATAAACTGATGGGGGGAGGGCATGGTGGTATATACTTCAAATACTTACTGATAATGCTTACTCGGTGGTCACAGAAAATGGCAATCCTTCGATATTGGTACACGACGTCATCCTCCCCATACAACCTTCCCTCATGACATGGACAAAGAGGCTAGGCTGAAAAAGAGGGTGAATGACGTCGTCTCTTTACACCGACCCTCTGTAGACCAACCCCGAAGGAACGCCAAAAAATATATCAACTATTCTGGGATAACATATATAGAAGTATTGTGGAGCTGACTGCATCGTTAGAGCATCAGAAAAAATGCTGTGCTGTATTTGTTCCGACTCGATGCATTCTGACCTCGGATCTTTCGGGTCCACTTTGCTTTAAATTCTCGCGGAGTCGATATAAAATAAAGTACCAATCAAGTAATGGGATCAATGGTGTCGATTAATCCCACTCACCTGAAATTTACTGGTCTTCTACCGAAATCAGAAACCATTATATTTGAAATTCAAACGCGCTCAGATTAAAATTAAATATTTATTTACATAGTGGTTACGAAATCTGAAATATGTGATTATTCTATTTACAAAACTTACACCAATGTCGTATTATTTATATTTGAAATTCTAAATAGGGTGGAATTTACGAGACGTGATTACCCCAAATGGGCTGAAGTTACTTGAGTTGAAAAAAAATAAAACAGACTACATCAATGAATTTCACAATTTAAGGAAGATAGACGATGAAGGAATGATTAAAATAATAATAACAGCATTTAATGGAGAAAAGTAGAAACGTTTTGTTCGTTCTTTGTATATTTGGCCTTGTGTTTCCGCGTTGAAGTCGACAACGAGGTGTAAATAATACTGTTCGCAAATTTTGAGGGGGGGGCTGTCTGCAAAAATATTACAAAACCAAGATATTTCCCAAAGTAAAATATTTTTTCATAACCAACCCTAATTCGTTATTTTAAGAACCTTTGGTAAAATATGGAAATATAGCGAAATGAAGGTTTTGTTATGTGAAAGTGCGTCATCACTAAAAGACTAAATGAATGACAGACAATAATTAGACTCAGATAATAACGATGGTTATATGGATATTATGATATTATTAAATATTAAGAAGTAAATACTTACCGAAACAAATACACCTTTAGTCTTTAAAATACAAACAGAACAACTATATATATACATACACTGAGTAACTTATACACACATACAGTAAAACTATATATATATACACAGTAACTATATATATTTATTTATATATATAAATATATATATATATACAGTAACTATATATACACACAATCACTATATATATATTTATATATACACGGTAATTATATATATGCGTGTGTATATACACACAGTCACTATCAGATGATTGTTGAAGCCTCCATTAATAACTCTCTAAAATAGAAGATAGAAAACCAAACACTTCATGTAAACAACTCATTGATGTACATTTTCGTACTCTTCGCATAAAAGAGTACGTCCAGTGATATAACACTAGCAATCACGTCTAGAATTAGCTAAAACATATGAAATAGCTCAAATAAACAACAGTTATGAATTCCTGTACATAAGTATAAATATATAATTCCTTGGATTTGCGGAATGCCGGATACCAGCGAAATATCCGTTCAACTTAGCCTTAACCACTAATCCGAACCGTTTGTTTACCTGAGCTTTTCGAGTTTTCTGTTTTGCCAGATCACGCAATGTGCTTTGCAGTTGATTTGCCTTGATCTATTTAATTTGATCCTGTTATCTTTCTCTATACTAGATATTATATATTTATAAATTAGATTTTTCCCTATTAATATTAGATATTTTATATTTCCTTTTTAGGGTACTTTTAGTATAAGGGAAGTAACTCTAAAAGCCTGCATATCATTGCTCCCCCCCCCCC
>NC_069001.1:36863992-36864762 GCF_001194135.2 Octopus bimaculoides
CCCCCCCCTTACGCCACAAACCTGCTCTAAAAGTTTCTCTTCGAGACCCCGTGCACGTCCTTGTTTAATCGGAATTTCGTAGATTGATGCAAATAAAACTTTAGTCTTTAAAATATAAACAGAAAGAGTTTCCATTTATACAGAGTAATTTTCAAAGGATTGTCACAACTTCCTTTAATACCTCTTTAAAATAGAAGATAATAAAACAATTCATTTACAAAATATTTATTTTCTCCCTATAAGAGTGTCTCTCTATGGTTATATTCGGAAACCCACCTAGAAATAAACAGAATATGTGGAAAACTGCAGATAAATAAGTCACAAATTCTTATATATAAGTATTTTAATATATATCGAAATATACGTAGAACCGCACCAAATATCCGGCAAGCTTATGACCGGAAGTGGCCCATATTTCTGGATTTCCCGATTTCTGGAAAGTCTCTCCCCAGACACAACTAAATATAAATGTAAAATATAAAATAAACTAGGAAAATAAATAACTAAATTACATTTAACATATTCAAATAAATATACTTCTCATACAGGATCTGTTTGATATCTATTAAACCAGTTAATTTTTTTTTAATATATCATATTGTACCATGCATAAAGTTTACAAAATGAAAATTAAATCAAGAAAAGTAAAGAACATGATTTTATTTAACAGATACAGGTACAAATTAATACGCTTCTAAAGCAGAGTATGTTTATTTTTTATCAATCCACATCTAAACTATTTTAAACATTTAACGTATGCAAATGAACAA
>NC_069001.1:36866173-36872814 GCF_001194135.2 Octopus bimaculoides
CCACAGAAAAAAAGAGTTTATAATTAAAATTTGTAGCATAAGTTATAATTTAATTTAAACCTTTTTGTACTCATGATTCGTGTATTTTATTCTTTATTAAAAAACAAGTTTCTCTTTTTTTTTTATCAGTTTACTGTCGATTTTCTTTTTAAGTCAGATTTTAAGTTGTTTGCCACGATCTTCCTTTTTGTCCCCATTTCATTCTTTGCGAGAAAGATATTTTCAGACTGAAACCAAAGATAATGAATCTAACTAGCAAATTAATTAGAATTTTCAAACTTATTTTGTTTACGATTTCAAAGTAGAACTCCTGACTAACCCATGCGTGTTTGCATACACACACACACATGCACGCTGGCATAGCCTGATGGTCAAAAGGTTTCCTTTGCAACCATGAAGTCCTGGCTTTAGTCCCACTGCATGTCAATAGACTCGAGTCAACCCAAACCTCTGCTCTACAGATGTGCCATCTCATCTCTCAGCCTCTTCCACCACTTCTGTAACAAGCACCCTGGGCTGCCAGGTTGTGGTGATGGTATGAAACAAAGGAGTGGATTCACTTTATCACTCCTCGGCAGATCACAGAGAGAGATTTGAACTCATATAATGCAAGGGACCAGAATAAGTACCACAAGGCACCTGGTCCAGTTTGTTAACAATTCCACTACCTTAGCCTAGTATTTTATGTATCGACCCCAGGAGGACAAAAAGCAAAAGCTAACCTTGGTGGGATTTGAACTTAGAATGAAAGAAGCCAAAATATATATACTGCAAAATATTTCATCCAATGCCTTTGACATGTCTGCCAACTCCCCACCACCATCCCACCTGCTCCTGTATACCTGGTCTGATATTTCTACTACATACATAAAAATTCTGGACTACATCCAAAAGACCACCTCATTGATTGGCAAAAACTTACTTACCAAGATGCACAGCTTCCTCCTCCTCCTCTTCCACCACCACTGCTAAATGACGCTCTATGTGGTCACTCAACCTGCTTAGAAATAGCAGCCAAATATCCTTCAAACACAACTTACTGTTCTAAAAAGAGGGGATACTTAGTTCAAGGTAGACAAATAAACTACTGTTAAACTTGTTTGAATTTTCAAAATATTTAGTTTGAACATTCATCTCTCCTGTACAAGATGCCCCTCTGTTGCCAGGGTAACCATTTTGACACCAACCCACCTCAGATCACCCCTGGTGCTGTGATCCAAATTTTCTGCTTTAAAGTAATCTAAATTAAAACCTTCCATCAAAATGTCATGTTGATTTGTATTCCAAACACCAGCTTAATAATGACAAACTTATTTTATTAAATTCTTCCTCTATTTTCCATAATTAATTGAAATAAGAACAGTATTTCAACAGAAATATAACAAAATAGTTAAGTGGATCCTTCTTTGCTTTTTAAGAATGGCAAACATCTGAACCAGATCTTTGGTTCCCTGCCTGCCAACTTATTAGCTTAAGGATTTTGGTACCAACTTGCTTGAGACTGCTCCTAGTTCTTTGATACAAATTTCCTGTTTCCACATTAAATTCTTCATTATTTTCTATAATTATTTGAAATAAAGACAGTGTATTTCAACAGAAATATGCTAACTACAGGATTAAGATAGTAATTAGAGATTTGAGGGAGATTTGGCTGCTGTGTCTGTAGATTGTTGTTGAGACCCTTCTTGTTATCAATAAAACTGTAAGAAACACAGTAACAAAAGAGTTAACTTCCAACTGCCCTCAGCATTTATTTTTTCAGCTGAGTCGAAAAGAATAATGGGAAATGAAGTCTCCTGCTCAAAGAGACAATGCTTGATCTGAGAATTGAACCCTGTATTGTGAGCTGAATAACCTAACCACTGGGCCACATGCCATCATTCTTACTCTATGATAATTGAATGAAGGCACATGGCTTAATGGTTTGGGTATTCGGATCGCAGTCGTAAGGTCATGAGTTCAATAATTGGCAAGGTGTCAATGTTAAATAAAGAGACTTGCTCAAGGACACACCATAGGGCTTTAGTATGACAGTAGTAGTAATTAAGTGAAGGTGCATGACAATCATTAGGTCGTGAGTTTAATTCTTTGGTGATGCATTGAGTCCTTGAGCAAGACACTTTATTTCACATTGCTCCAGTCCACTCAGCTGGCAAAAATGAGTTGTACCTGTAATTCAAAGGGGCCAGCCTTCTTCCATCCTGTGCCATGCTGAATCTCCCTGATAACTACCTTAAGAGTATATGTGTCTGTGGAGTGCTCAGCCACTTGCATGTTAATTGCATGAACAGGCTGTTTGTTTGGTTGATCAAATCAACTGGAACATTCATCGTTGCGACTGACAGAACCAGTTATGATACTTGAAGAAAACAAGACAGTGCACTTAAGAGCCAACAAACTTTTGGAAACCAAGAAAATTTTGCTTTGTTTTTTTATTAGTTTTCTTAGTAATCAAGGTTTAAAAACATAGTATTCATAGCTTCAGTAGATTCTGAGATACCAGAATGGGTTCTGAAGTATAATCAATTTGGATTTCTTGAGATACCAAAGTGGAGTTGCTAGCTTCTGTACTTTCTGAGACATACCAACCAAAGTGGACGTAGAAGAAATCAGTTTGGACTCCTTGACTTCTGAGATAGCAGACTGGACACTGAAGTAATCAAGCAAGCAAACAACTCATGAGAAACTGTGGCACTTACTTTTTGGATGGGTGGGTATATTAGATGTGGTAAGGGTAGGTGGCATTGTGGGGCACACACAAAACAAAATCAGAAAAGCACAATTATTTGGAACTTTACAAGCAGCATGGGAGAACATAAGAATGTCACAATATTGTGGAATCCATGCCAAGATGAATTACGGCAGTCATTAAAGCCAAAACGAGATCCCACAAAGTATTAAATTACTTAAAAATAAATTTTTTTGGCATTCATATATTTTTATTATCCTAATTTAGCCATATACCTTAAATGTAATTAATTTTGATGGGTGCTTTATACTTCTGGCCAAGGCTGTGTATATGTACAAATACACACATGGGTTCGATTCCCTCATGTACTAATATCCATTTTTTTCTTCATGCCCCAATATTAGACTATTTTCTACAGTCAATATATGATGAAAACTTATAATTAATTATATATACAAAAATTTTCACTCATCACCGTTTCTTAACCTATGCAGAATATGTACTTGGTTAATATATATATATATATACAGAGGTTGGACAAAATAATGGAATCACCTAGCATCATAGCATCATAATTTTGAAATTTCTATAAAACCATCAAAAGCTTGTTTATTTTTATGTTTTTTTATTTATTATTAGTGTTGCTTAATATGTTTTGCTAAAATTGCTGTTTGTTTTCAGATATCATCAGAAAAAGGTAATTAAGATTCATTAAAATGACAGATCTAACAAACTTTCAAAGAGGTCAAATTGTTGGTGTTCATATGGCTGGTGCTAGCGTAATGAAAACAGCCGAAATGTTTGGTGTATCAAGAAGTACTGTCTCGAAAGTAATGACAGCCATTGAGAAAGAGGGAAAAAACCTCTTCCTTGAAACAAAACTCCAGAAAAAAACCAAAACTTTCAGATGAGACTGTCGGACTCATACGCAAATTGTTAGAAAGGATCACAAAAGTACAGCTCCCAAAATTACTGCAAAGCTTAATGACCTACTCAAGAACCCAGTTTCCACAAAAACTGTTCGTCAGGAACTGTACAAAACCAGATTTCATGGGAGAGCTGCAATCAGAAAACCACTACTTCCAAAAACAAACGTTGCAAAGAATTTAGAGTGAAAGAAAATGAATACAGAGTGTGCGGCAGAAAAACCTTCCATCTTTTGCAGAGCCATTGTTGTGGCACCAATGAAGTTAAGCGGGTGATAGTGGTGTCTTCTTAAAGCTAATGTTTTACCATTATGTTTTCATAATGGTTTGGATTGATGCACACTATGTGTTTACTGTTGAAATGTTTATCAAGAATGAATGATGAATTTATAAAAAAAATAAATCTGAACAGAAATTACTTTTTATTGTTAGTTTTTTTTTGTTGTTGTTTCCTTTTCATCTTTTTAAATACTAAACATAAATCACACATGAATTGTATCAATAAAAATCTGTGTAACTGAAGAAAACACGCATTTCATAAGAATAACATGATGAAAACGTTTAACAAAGAAAGGCCTTCCTGATAATTCTTCATTTTTGATTGTTTCTTTGTCTTATCATCATCATTATTATTATTTATCAAATACACAAAAGAAAAAACAAAGCTAAAAATACACTTCACTCTGAGAAGTGCCAGGGATTGCAAAAATGTACAAAATAAATAAAATAAAAATCATTCTTAGCATATAAATGGATATAACACATTGCTAAAGTTGGCCACCCCCATCCAAAGGAAAACAGAAAACGAGAAGACATTTTTAATAGCAAAATCAAATGGAGATTAGGCAAACTGGCAGAACCGTTAGCACGCCAGGGGAAATGCTTACTGATATTTCGTCTGTCACTACGTTCTGAGTTCAAACTCCGTCAAGGTTGACTTTGCCCTTCATCATTTTGGGGTCGAGAAATTAAGTACCAGTTGCGTACTGGGGTTGATGCTATCGCCACATCCCCTCCTCTAAAATGGCTGCCCTTGTGGCAAAATTTGTGTGGTTGTGTAGCTTGATCTCCAACCACTTGGTTTCAAGTTCAGTCCCACTCAATGGCTCTCTGGGTGTCTTCCACTATAGCCCTGGATCAACCAAAGGCTTGCGAATGAACATGACAGACGGAAACTGAAAGAAGCCCATTGTATACATGAGTGTGTATGCATTGTTTGTATATCCTTGTGTTGACATTACATGATGGTTGTGAATGAGTGACATCATCATGGAAGTAATGTTGCTTTGTTTCCAATCTTCCATTAAAACATATCTGGCCAAGGGACAATATTGCTTGGAAACAGGCAAAGTGTTGGAGACACGAACGGCATCCGACCATATGTAATCATCCCCATAGAGTTCTATCTGATAGTGGAGGCATGTGGATTAGTGGTTGGGTTGTTGGACTCCTGATCATAAGATTGTGGTTTCAATTCCTGAACCGAGCAACACATTGTGTTCTTGAGCAAAACACTCCATTTCACATTGCTCCAGTCCAATCAGCTGGCAAAAAAGGAGTCATCTTGCAACGGACTAGTATCCTGTTCAAGTGGAGAATTTACATGCCATGGAAACTGGAAAAAACCAGTCCTTATGAATTCACATGACTTCAAAAGGTAACTTTACCTTTTGTGGAGGCATGTGGCTCAGTGGTTAGAGTGTTAGACTCATGATCATAAGATTGTGGTTTCGATTCCTGGACCGGGTACCGTGTTGTGTTCTTGAGCAAAACACTTCATTTCACGTTGCCCCAGTCCACTCAACTGGCGAAAGGGAGTAATCCAGCAATGGACTGGTGTTCCATTCAGGGAGCAATATATGTTGCCATGGAAACCAGGAAACTGGTCCTCATGAGTCAGAATGAGTCAGGAAGGTGACCTTTACCTTTACCTTTTAATTCCATCTGATCCACACAAGCATAGGAAAGTGGAAATTAAAATGCTGCTGATGATTGATGATTGATGATTGATGATAATGACGATAAAGTGTCATGAGGTTAGTTGAGCTGAACCTATCGTCCATAGTATATCGCAAGAACTCGTAATAAGCTGTGTATGATTTATTTCCAAACAAAAGAAACGGAAATGGATTTGGTAGAATTATGAGAACAAACAAAATACCTTGTGGTCTTTAGTCTCAGCTATTTATGTTCTAAGTTCAATTCCTTCCAAGGTCGATTTTGCTTTGCTTTGTTTTTGTTGCTTTTTTTTTTCCTTTTTTATTTTATTTTTTCATCATCCTTCTGGGATGGTCGATAAGATAAAATATCAATCAAGTTGTCAGGTTCTACAACAGGTTCGACATATTCTTACAATGCATCCTGGATGTAAATAGAATTACAAAAGAGACTAAGACCAAGTCAGCAAAAGTCACATCAAGCATCAATCAAATTCAGAAGAGAGTGGGAACGACTGACTACGCAGAGACATGGACACGTGGTTAACAGGCTTGCATCCCAACCACATGGTTTCAGGTTCAGTCTCACACTGCATGGTACACTGGGCAAATGCCTTCAATTACATCCCCTTATATCCCCAGGTTGATCAAAGCCTTGTATGTAGATTTTGTAGATGGAAACTCAAAGAAGTCTAGAGTATCAACATACACACACACACACACACATATATATATTTATATATATACAATCTCATTTGTGAACCCATCTACCATTTTTCAAAGTTATTTTTGTCACAGAACCTATAACATGATTGCAGACCCCATACCAATATTTTACAGACAATAACAAACCCTGACATAAAAAGAAACCAAAAAAATTCTTTTAGAGAGGGAATTTATTCATAAAAAATGAAAAACACATAATAATTTATTTTTATTATTCTGAAAATGGTGAATATCTTTTAGCTTTATAATATAAAAATCATTTAAATGTTCATTAAAGTGCTTTGCCTCATGGAACCTCAGATTTTATAAAATGGAACTCAGAGGTTCATCCGAATCTAATTTGAGAAACGCTGTTCTAAACTG
>NC_069001.1:36873796-36874260 GCF_001194135.2 Octopus bimaculoides
GATGCATACATATAAATATGTATATATACATATATATACAGGGTGTTTGTAAAGTAGGGCAACACATCAGCATTTTCTTTGGGGAGTATTAAAAGACTGGGTATGTGGTCACAATTCGTGTCCGTGAGATTGACACAGAATTGTGGCGAAAGGTGTGCCAACCTGTCAGGTCCCGGATTGATCATGGCATTAAAAAAAAAAATGGTGACTGTTTTGAGAATTATCTTCAAGCCTACTTTTGAATCCATGTTTCATAAATTTCTTATTATGATTCTTCGTTTACTTCACTGATTGTATCCTAATTATATGTGAGTGAAAATTAGCATTCACTGTGTTCAAGTATATATATTTTTTAATGCTCTTGTGCGTTGCGTTATTTTTACAAACACCCTACATGTATGTGTGTATATATATATATATATATGTGTGTGTATATATATATATATATATATATATATATATAT
>NC_069001.1:36874871-36875814 GCF_001194135.2 Octopus bimaculoides
ATATACATACATGAGGGTGAATCAGAAAGTAATACAATTTCATTACACACACACACACACACATACAAGATCAATTAGAAATTAATGCAACTTTTATTCGCATTACTTTTTGAAGATAAGACAAAAAGGCAAATAGCAATTGCCTTACTGTCTAACTCACACTTGTATATGCGATTGTGTGTGTGTGTGTGTGTGTGTGCATACATATATGTATACATAATAGAGGCAAAGGTGCAAAGTAATCTTCATTGACCCACATCTTCCTCACTACACTGCAGGGGCTCTCTTTTTATCCCTCGATGACCAGAAGGATAAAGGGCAAAGCAGAATTTGAACCTAGATCTGAGAGACAGCAAAACATTTGAACCAGACAGCAGGAGGCAGAGAGTTCATATAATAATAGCACCGCCTTTATAAAGAATGAAAGTCAGAATTTTAGCTGTAAGCAAGTATAAACGCATATACACATCCATATATACACACACATGCATGTATATATATATTCATGACACACACATACACTCAGTAGTTGTATAAATGGTATGCTTTTTTAAGTTCCATATATTATATACACTGAAGTATCAACTGTAGAATTGAATGCAAGCATATAAAGCTAAATTTCTTTTCGTGGTACTTAAAAAAAAAACAGGTGTTCAATATACCTGGAGTGTATATAAACATTGTATGAATGCATGTAAATTACGATGAAAGTAAACAAACAAAGTTTGCTTTGGAAGTGTTGAGATGTGTTGAAAAATACAGAAATAATTAATTCTCAAATGCAGAATAATACAAACAGAATAGCAGAAACAGGGTAAAATATACAGATTATTGCAGAAAAATTTTTCTGCAATAATATGGATATTTTATCATGTTCCTTCAATTCTGTTTGTATTATTCTGCAGTTGAGAATTAATTATTTCTGTATCTTTATATATATATA
>NC_069001.1:36878024-36892971 GCF_001194135.2 Octopus bimaculoides
ATATATATATATATATATATATATATATATACACATATATGAGTGAGTGAATAAGCGAAAGAAAGTAGCACCTGACACCTTCGATAGGAGTCACATATAATCTTTAATAACACCTGGGCTCAGCTGCACATGACCTGGAGTTTCATGGGTGCATACGTGCTTATCTTTTTTACCAGCTGAATGGTGTGGAGGAACATGAAATAAAGTGACTTGCTCAAGGACACAATGCTTCGCCAGGAATTGAACTCATGATCTTATTATCATGAGCGAAATGCCCTTACCATTAAACCAGGAAACTGAAAGAAAGAAGTTGTGTGTGTGTGAGAGAGAGAGAGAGAGAAGAGTTACTTGATGGCCTTACCACCACAAATGCTGGTGAAATGACTTTTTTAACCTCCCAGTCCAAACAGTTTAACCTCACAGTCATACGGCACCTGATGATGATGCTGATGAATATGGTGATGGAAGCAGTGATGATGATGATGATGATGATGATGGTGGTTGTGGTCGTGACAAAGCCGACAATGATAATATTAGGTCTGCCATAGCTAGCACGAGATATTATAGATGTGCACGATCACAAGGTTAAGAGATTAACCTCTTTATTTACAATCCAACTTTGGTTTTACAATGACAGCAGTCTCTCTCTCTCTTTGAAACACAGGTACAATAGAAACAAGAGGAAAGAGTGAGAGAAATTTGTGGTGAAAGAGTACAGCAGGGATCGTCACCACCCTCTGCCGGAGCCTCGGAGCCTCGTGGGCCAATCTGAAAATTATCATAAGCAGCCAAACCCTACCTGCCAGAGATGATAAGACTACAATGAAATCTTTTATGAAATGGCCAAGAGAAGCATTATCAGCATCTGGGAAGGTTTCTTATTGGTCGAGGCTGAGGGAGATGAGGCAACTTTCCAATATTGGCAGATAACCAGGCAACAACAACAACAGCAGCGGCGGCGGTGGTGGTGGTGGTAGTAGTGGTGGTGGTGATGGCAGTAGTAGTAGTAGTAGTGGCTTCAAATTTTGGCACAAAGTGAGCAATTCTGATTAGGAGGACAAGCTGATTGCAATAACCCCAAAAGGCTGAAAGGCAAAGTCTACCTCAGCAGAATTTGAACTCGAAAGAAAAAGACAGACAAAATGCTGCTTAGCATTTTGCCTGGTGTGCTAACAGTTCAGCCAGCTCACAATAATAATAATAATAATCCTTTCTGCTAAAGGCACAAAGCCTGAAATTTGGCAGGAGAGGATTAGTTGATTACATCGACCCCAATGTTTCGCTGGTACTTAATTTACTGACTTCAAAAGGATGAAAGGCAAAGTCGACCTCGGCAGAATTTGAACCCAGAATGTAGTGGTGGGCAAAATACCACTCAGCATTTTACTTGCCAGCTCACTGCCTTAAATGATAATAATCATAACAATAATAATAATAATTCTTTCTTCTATAAGCCTGCAATTTTTTTTTGGGGGGGGCGGTGTATTTGTTTCATCGACCCTAAGAGGATGAAAGACAAAGTCAATCCTGACAGAATTTGAACTCAGAACACAAAGACATGAAATGCTGCTAAGCATTTCAGCCAGAGGGCTCATGATTCTGCCAGCTTGCTGACTTCTTAGTAGTAATAATAATAATAATAATAATAATAATAATAACCAAAACATCAGGACTTATGAATATATATAACACAGAGAAAATAGCACTGCTAGGCACTGCACACAGCCTATGTAAAACACTTTCAACGCAGTAAAAATAGCAACACTAAAACAAACCACAGCACATACCCAAGGCACACAGAACTGTGCTCAGTAGTGCAGTGAAAGCACGTAATAAAAATAGAACAACTGAATAATAATAATAATAATAACTGCTTGTGTTGTGCAAGTGATACATTAAGTATCCAACCACATTGACAGTTTTTTGTTTTTATTTATTTATATATATATTTATACGACACAAATGTAAAATTTTTAAATTGTTTTTTTAAACTGGTCTGAAAGCAGAACATGTCTAGAATTCTGGTTTCCATATAAATTTTCTGCTGTGTGTATAGCTGGAATTTTTTAATTAACTTTAGCAGGGAAAGACAAAAAAAAACAAAAAAAACAATAACAATAATAATAATGCTTCACTTCTCCAGAAATAGATTATTGGAATTCTTGGTGTGAATTCTAAATTGAATATAAAAAATAGACACATACATTGAAGATAAAATAAGCTAGGACTATATAAAAACAAAAATTTAAAAAACTGGGGGTGGGGGGTGGATAATCCTTGCTTTTGTGTCCCTTTCCAGAGATCAAGGAACCACAAGCTGATACTTATCTCAGATTTATTATAGCCTCAAAGACCCTTAAACTCTTTTGATACCAGCCTGCCCACTTCCTGGCAAGTGGAAGGGAAGGAGGGAGGAAAGACCCTCAAACTAGGGACCCCGGCCTGAATGCTTGCAAAACAGTGGACTCTGCTAAAGACACCCAAGGAACCAGGGGTATGAAATGTTTTGGCACAGCCATTTTGGTGCCACTTATTTGGTGTTGGTGGTTCAATACTGACTTATTTGACATCATAAGTTTTAACCTCAGCAGAATTTGAACTCAGAACGTAAAGATAGACGAAATGCTGCAAAGCATTTTGCCCAGCGTGCTAATGTTTCTGCCAGCTCGCCGCTTTAGTGCCAAATTATAGTGTCATGCTGAATGTCCAGAGACATTAGAGAAGCTTTGCCCCATGGCAGAGACTGCAGGAGCTGCTCAGAGGATTTTACAAGCTCTTCTTCTGAATCCATTGCAATGTCAGAAAGCCTTCTGTATCATTCGCAGACATCTCAGGATCACAGGTGATTTGCCTCTCGTCCTGTACACTTTGCCTGAGTGGGACAATGAGGACTGAATTAGTATTTGCCTACAGAAGGATTCCACTTACATCCACCTTCAGCTGGTTTCAGCTGCCATTCCTGTCCCCTTGATGGCTGAGATTTTAAATTGAAATCATGAGTACTGAGTATACACACACACACACACACTAAACTAAACTAGACAAACAAATACATCGAGAGAGACACACAGACACAGTTTATGGAATCAGAATTACTGGCACTTTAGAAAACTGAACCAATTTTGGTTGGATTAGGTCCTCATTGCTGCTTTTCCATTCATATTTGGTTAATGCCTCACAATAGATCCTTTATGCTGCTTCTTTCTCTCTATCATTATCTCTGAATGCCAGACTACTTCTATCACACACACACACACACCTATATATACTTCCACTGCATGCACTTAATTAATTAGTTATCCGAAATGCTTCACACTTTCCATTTCCAACCCTTCATATATCTTTACTACACAAGGCAATTAACTGTTTAAATCATAAACAACCGCCCCCCCCCCAGCCATATACAATTGCAATCACACACACGCGCGCGCGCCTTTGCCACTGCCACTATCACAACCACCAATTCCCTTCAGGGCCCCTTTAGTAAATTAATCAACAAAATGGCTGAATACATGAAGTTCACTGAAGCAGAAATCTCAGTAAATGCAGCACACACAGACAGACAGACAGACACACACACACAAATGGCACATTACCCAAACAGAGATTAACAGCAACACTAAATACAACACTCTCTTATATTTGCATCTATGTTTGTGTGTGTGTGGGGAATCATTACATGTGTGTGTGTGTACATGTGTATGTGGGCATCATTTTGCATGTGTGTGTTTGTGTGTGTGTATATGTCTGTGGGCATCGTTTTGTGTATGTGTGTGTATATATATGTCTGCGTGTGTATGTGGACATCATTGTGTGTGCATGTGTGTGTGTATGTGTGTATATATGTTTGCGTGTGTATGTGATCCTCATTATGTGTGTGTGTGTCTGCGTGTGTACGTGGGCATCATTTTATGTGTGTGTGTGTGAGTGCATATGTCTATTTTATATGTGTACTTTCAATCATTATTTACTGTTCCAAAAATGCAAATGTGCATGTGTGCATGCATGTGTGCATGCATGTGTATGTGTGTGTATATGAGTGGATGGATGCATGGACAGACAGACAGACAGACGGAAAATAGATGGATGCAAGTTATGTATGGATAGGTGCATGCATGCATGGGTGTATTTAGAATGTGTGTGCATTTGTGTGTGTGTAAGAGAGAGAAAGAGAATATATATGTCTATAGGAAATAAAAATCTATGAATGTGGAGTGATTTCAAGAGGAATGTAGTGCTGGGGGAGGAAGGACTGGGGACTAAAACGAAAGCTGTTTTCTCCTGCAGGGTCTGAGAGTTGACACACAATAAGGATAACGAGAGAAAGAGAACTGATTGGTTGGGATGGATGAAGGTGGAGGTGGAGGTACGCAGTTAGACATTCCAAAGAGCAGTTATTGTTTTAGTAGTGATAGAAGGGACAGAAAGACAGGAAACAGCACATGCCTTACTGGCACTTGCAGCTGCATTCATCTGGGGTGGGTTAAGCCGGCTCCGATTCCTCAGAGTTTCTGTAGGAATACAAGTTCACGTGTGGTCCCTGATCACATGCAAACAGTCTTTGGGATAGTTTGATCCGTAGCAGCACATCTTGCTGTCGATTGTCAACCATCACAGAGTATTCGCTAAGTCACTGCCGG
Source organism: Octopus bimaculoides (assembly GCF_001194135.2). Lineage (NCBI taxonomy): Eukaryota > Metazoa > Mollusca > Cephalopoda > Octopoda > Octopodidae > Octopus > Octopus bimaculoides. The sequence goes on from NC_069001.1 coordinate 36,882,665, forward strand.
TTATTGGAGCAAACATAGCCTGGGCTTGAAGCAGGTTCTAGAGACATGCTTTAACATAAGCTAAGGGATGCCTCACTCCTGGTGGTCTTCCAGCAGGCTGGACGACAACCCGGAATATCCGAGAGCCCATGCTATTGCTTGATAGTCGTTGAACCTACACCATGTTTATCCATCCTTTTTACAGGCCTCATTTTTATTCTAGCAACCTTCCTCACCAGGCAAGCCTAGTGAGGAGGACTGCTAGAAACCCAGCAGGACTAAACAAGACCTGTCAAAAGAACCTGTATATATTTTTGGTAGAAGTCAATTTGGTAAGTAAATTCGTGGACAGATAGTTCTCAAGAGCAGTTTCAGCTGTGGTAGGGGACAAGAGGGACAGAGAGATAGAAAGCAATACAGGCCAGTAGATATTTCTGGTAGAAGTCAGTTTGATAAGTAAATCCTTAAACAAAGCTGTTGTTACAGAAATATATTTTGATCAGTATTTCTCATCCAGTGATGGTGCAGGGGAGGAGGGGGGGTACCTGTGCTGACAAGTTGCCATGTTTCATAAAACTAAGATGGTTTTTGAATTTTTTAAAAATTAGTTCAACACCATGGTGAAGAAGGAAGAATTATCGACCATGGCGGAATTTGAACACAGAACGTTAAAGGTGGACGAAATGCCACAAGCGCAGGAGTGGCTGTGTGGTAAGTAGCTTGCTTACCAACCACATAGTTCCGGGTTCAGTCCCACTGCGTGGCATCTTGGGCAAGTGTCTTCTATTATAGCCTCGGGCCGACCAAAGCCTTGTGAGTGGATTTGGTAGACGGAAACTGAAAGAAGCCCGTCGTATATATGTATATATATATATGTGTGTGTGTTTGTGTGTCTGTGTTTGTCTCCCTAGCATTGCTTGACAACCGATGCTGGTGTGTTTATGTCCCCGTCACTTAGCGGTTCGGCAAAAAGAGACCGATAGAATAAGTACTAGGCTTCCAAAGAATAAGTCCTGAGGTCGATTTGCTCGACTAAAGGCGGTGCCCCAGAATGGCCGCAGTCAAATGACTGAAACAAGTAAAAGAGTAAAGAGTAAAGCGTTTTGCCCAGCGTGCGACTGATTCTGTCAGCTTGCTGCCTTAATGCAATAACACTAGTTTCTCTGCGACCTGATTTCAGGCCATGAATTACGAAGGACAACAACAGCAGCAGCAGCAACAGCAACAATAACCATAAAATTGAAAGACAAAAACCGCTTTTGACAATAAACTTTTATTCTCAGCAACACAAAGAAATACCAAGTGAACTTTGGAAGGAAGTCGGAATTGTTATGGCCAAACAGTAAGTAAGTCACGTTTGAATAATTATTACACTTGGTTCAGTGTTACTCGTAAAAATAGGGGTGGGTGGCCCTTGGAAATGGAGGAGGAGGGAACTGAGACGATTGAAAGGGGAGAGAGAGAGAGGGAAGGGTGGAAGGGGCAGACAAGTTGATTTTTCCAACTTATGCCAGTACAGAAAGTGGGTGTAATGGTGAGACAATGATGATGATGATGATAACAACATGATGGTGATGATGATGATGATGAAAATAGAATTAAGATTGTTTTAAGATTTTTTTGTCTGACAACATGGTAAATTGTGATGATGCGGTTAAGAAACTTGCTTCCCAACCATGTAGTTTTGAGTTCAGTCCCACTGCACAGCACCATAGAAAAGTGTCTTCTATTATGGTCCTGGGCCAACCAAAGCTTTGTGAGTGAATTTGGTAAGCGGAAACTAAAAGAAACCCATCATGTATGTGTGTGTGTGTGTGTGTGCATGCATGCGTGCCTTTCACCGTTGTGGTTGTTTGGAATCTCTGTGTTGGATATTCCAAATGCAATTGGACGCATGACCAAAATGGATCACCGAAGGAGTTCTTTATTGCGTTATGTTACAGAGAAGTGAGTGTGTTTGTCGAGGTTGATGTTGTTTAGCCCCAGGTCGACCTGGATCAAGCAGATCTATGATCAAAGTCATTCTAGTCATTACCATCCTACCATCCTGTCTTTTTTCTTTCGGGGTTCATAAGACTACATTGCTTAATGTGTCCCTTCTTTTCTTAAAATACTAGGATCTGATTTGAAGAAATTTTGGCTGTTATTTCTAGCATGCTGAGTGACCTCATAGAAGCTCCTGCTCCTTTGGAATGTGAATAAGAGGGGTGGGCATGGGTCTTTGAACATGACTATGTACTTGGCCTTGGCATTCAGAGCAATCCAAAAGTGGGTGGTGAGAGGGGAGGGTCTCTCCTGATAGGTGGTCATCACTTTGGAACCTTAAAAGAAAAACCTAATTATATAGACATACACACAATGTATAGAGCATTCTACTTGTCTTCTCCCCACTGTAGCCCTTCCCTATCCTCATAATATGACTGTCATGTGATGTCTCACATACATGACCCTTGGAACTTTCCAAATGGAACATTAACCAACCATGTTGATCTCACCAGTTACAGCTCTCCATTTCTGGTGAGATGCATTGAACATGAACCTAATTAATTGTCATCCTTCTGGACAAAAAGCAAAGTTAGCTTTTTTTTTTTTAATTATATACTCTAAACGGTAAATTGCTTGTCTTATTTTATCTAAAATCTAATAGTAGTTATTAAAGAAAAAAAAGAGAGACATACTAATGCGTTGATCTACTACTTTGGTATGTCTGAAAGAATGTTATATATCTTATTAATCAGTTTGTCATTATATTTCATATAAAATACTCTGCCTGGCTGTACAATTTCATCTTAAATATATAATTATCAAAATCCAGGATTTGGAGGGGTTTAGTAAAATAACTAGATTCTCCAATGTTAAGCTGATGTTTATAACATAATGAAAGATTCCTACAATACATGCTGGGTTGATTCTTGAATAATGGGGTGTATTGTGTCCTTCAGCAAGACACTTCACTTTACACTATCATGAACTATCCAAACGATATGGGTACAAGACAAGTGTTGATGCAGCATTTTCTCCCTCCGTCAATCAAACTCCGAATGGTTAACTGTATCAAAGTGGAGGAGGCTGAGAGGATGTCTATGTCTGCTCGTTATCATATTAATATAAGGCGGCGAGCTGGCAGAATCATTAGCATGCTGGACAAAATTCTTAGTGGTATTTTGCACATCGATACGTTCTAAGTTCAAATTCCATCGAGGTTGGCTTTGCCTTTCATCCTTACAGGGTCGATAAATGAAGTACCAGTTGCATACTGGGGTCGATCTAATCGACTGGTTCCCTCCCCCAAAATTTTGGGCCTTGTACCGAGAGTAGAAAAGAATATTATATTGATATCAAGGCGGCAAGTTGGCAGAATCGTTGGCACATTGGGCGAAATGCTTAGCGGTATTTTGCCAGTCATTACGTTCTGAGTTCAAATTCCGCTGAGGTAAACTTTGCCTTTCATCCTTTCAGGAGATGAAATACCGCAAAGTATTTCAACCGACGTGCTAACAATTCTGCCAGCTCACTGCCTTAAACCATCACGTGAGGTCAGAGCAAGAGAGACAGACACACACTCACACACACACACAAACACACACATATATATGGGCTTCTTTCAGTTTCTCTCTACCAAATCCACTGACAAGGCTTTGATTGCCCCTGGGGCTAAAGTAAAAGACACTCGTTCAAAACGCCACACAATGGGATTGAATGCAAAACCACATGAGCTCAAAGTAAACATCATAACCAATAACAACACAGCCATTTTCTTAAACAAATAATAAATACCTGTCGGGTGTCAGTTGATTCATTAAGCCAGGTACATCTTGTTTAACCAGATGAAAGTCATGCCATTAAAGTAAATGACAAAACTAAACATAAACAAAAAAAGAAAAACAGTATCAGATATGAAGACTTTAAATGCTGCATGCCATGTTGTTATGAAGCAATGTCTACCTCTAGAAAATCTCCTTCAGGTGGGCAGTTTCTGTAGCTCTCACAGTCTTTGTTTTCTCGGTTAAATAATCTTCCTTCTCTTCCTCCTCCCCCACATCATCATCATCATCATCATCATTATTACTGTCGTAGTCATTGTTGTTGTCAGTATCACCATCTTCACTGTTGTTTGTTCTTACCATTTGATTATCCCTGCTGACATGTGGCCGAGTGGTCAGGGGTATTCAGCTCAAGATCATGAGGTTGTAAGTTCAATTCCTTGAGCAAGACACTTTATTTCACATTGCTCCAGTTCACTCCACTGGCAAGAATGAGCTGTACCTGTAATTCAAAGGGGGCCAGCCTTATCACATTCTGTGTCACACTGAATCCCCTTGAGAACTACATTAAGGGTGCATGCATGTCTGTGGAGCACTCAGCCACTTGCATGTTAACTTCACAGACATGTAATTCAAGATACATCATCTAAAAAGGTGGGATGGTCGAAGCTGGAATGGCTTTGATCATAGACTTACTTCATCAGGGCCAACAAAGAAGACAAGAGCCAGATTAAATACCTTATCCCCTATACTATCATCTGTTCTGGATAACAAGCTTCTACATGGTCATTTAATGTGCTAAAAATAGCAGCCAAATCTCCCTCGTATCAGAGCACACTATCTTAAAAGACACTTAAGGCAGTTGAAACAATGACCTACACCAGTGCACTTGGAGGTAGATTGTTACCAACATTAGTGCACCCAATATTTTGAATTCCTGTCAGTCAAATCAGACAAAACATTTACACACACACACACATAAACACATTGGGAATGAACTGAAAAAGAGCGGATAGTGGAGAGAACAGAGGAAGGGTGCAATATGTGAACCCTGCACTCTATATGATTTATTTCTACATGTCAGGGGGTATATTAGGGTGTTCAGTTAGGTCAAGGCATAGTAGAAAGGGTATAACCGGATTATATGTCTGCTTAATTAAGCAGACCAATGATCAACAGTATTCCAGCTGTGACCATCCTGTTTCAATTTCAATTATATGCTTCTCTCTTTAACCCTTTCGATACCAACCCGGCTGAAACCGCCTCTGGCTCTGTAGTACAAATGTCTTGGTTTCATAAGTTTTGAATCAAAATCTTCCACCAAACCTTGGTCACAATTTATGTTCCTCACACCAGCTTAGTGATAACTAAATCATTTTACTAAATTCTTTGTTAGATTTAAAATTAATTGAAAGGAAACACAGAGCATCTCAAGATAAATATGGTAACAAAAGGGTTAAGACAGTAGGATGTGAATTGAAAGAAATTGGTTACTGTTTCTAGCAGGCTGGTTAACTGCATAGTCATATTTCTCATCCCATTGGCTCATTATCTTAATAGGCCCCACAGAGTCAATAAGTGCTAATCTCCATTCGTAGATATATATATATATGTCATGGACTTTCCAGTTATTAGACAACACATGAGAGTTTGGCAATTTCTTGCCGAACAACCACACAGATGATTTGTTTACAGTGTTCAAATGTTTGTGTACACATAAACTCACTCCCCCCCCCCCCATCAGATCGACATACCTGTAGAGGTGCAACTGGGTACCACATGTCAGACGATAAAATGATTGCATATCATAAGATTAATGAGAAGGATCATAACAACAATAAAGATAAAAATCTAAATAAATACCATTGCACTGTAAAAACTTTAATTAGTAATGATTCATCTATAGAAAAATTACAATTAATTTTAGGGCCCAAAAATTTTAATGAATTTCCATTACAAGATTATGATCAGATTCTTCAACTATGAAATTATAATTAGCTTAGTGCTAAGTTATGACTAAAAGTTATGATTATCACAGGGCTAAAGTTAAGACTGCCTCAGGACTAAAAGGTGTGATCGGCTGACAGGTAATAGTTATGATTAACTCAGGGATAAAAGTTATAATTAGCATGGGACTAAAGTTATGACTAATTAGCAAGGTAAAAAGTTATAATTAACTATGACTAGCTTACAGCTAACAGCTTTAAATTTATAAAATTTATGACTAGCTGAGGGTTAGAAAGTTATAATTAGTTTAGGACTAAAAGTTGTGAATAGCTTAGGTCTAAAGGATAAGACTAGCTTAAGGGCTAAAAGTTATGATTAGCTTAGGACTAAGTTATGATTAGTTCAGTGCTAAAAGTTATGATCAGATTAAGGCTAAAAGTTATAATTACTGAGGGCTAATATCATCATTAGCTTCAGGTGAAAATTACCATCAGCTAAGGTATAAAAATTAACAATTAGGTTAGGGTAAAAAATTGCAATAATCTTCAGTTTAAAATCTACGATTAAGCTTCAGCTAAAATAAATAAACATATAAAAAATTATGATTAGTCTTCAGCTAAAAAAAATGCAACAATAATTTTGGTAAGGCTGTAGAGTGTTTATAATTAGTCCAGTAATGGACTCTATAGAAACAGTCTGAAAATCTATTTACATAACAGAGTCAACATTGATATGAATAGAGGGAATTAACTTAGGAGGATGGGTGGGAAACAAGAACTTGTATTGATTTCGTTCTTTTTCCATTTTTCTCCATTTTTTCAATATATTTTCTCCTATATTTTGGGGGTAGGGGTGGGGAGACAGAGAAAGGGAGTTGTGGAGCCTATTGTCTAACTTTACAATCACAAACAGTTATTTTTGCCTTTGTTCATTACAGAAATAATCTTCATTCTCATTATGTATTTATTCTAATATACATGTATGCATATATATATGTGTGTGTATTTATATATTTATGTAAAGGTATGTATATGTGTATATATGTATATGTGTGTGTGTGTATGTATATATATCTATATCTCTATATACATATATATATGTGTATGTATATATATACATGCATATATATATGTGTGTGTGTGTATATATATATATTTATATATGTATGCATATATATATATATGTATGTATGCATATATATATATATATACACATATATGTATGTATGTATGTATGTATATATATATCTATGTGTGTGTTGGTACACTGTATTTATTATGGTAGTTTTGACTTTAAGAGTCCCTCATAGCGTGAGGCATTCATGTATAGTAATGCCCTTAATATAAATAAATATATTTAAAGGGAATAATTAAAAATGTTTTCCTTATGAGGCTTTTCACGCCGACTACTTGATAAATTCTTCTAAAGATTTTATCCTATTTTTAAATATATATATATATACATATATATACCATATACAAACATGAGTTTTTAGGAAAATATATAAATATATGATAGTATGCAAATACAGACTGAACATTAGTGGGGTCTCATTCATCAATAAGTGATATTACAAAACACTTAACCAGATAACTGAATAGAAATAAACATGAACTGTATAATGATTTCTCATGACTAAGTACAAAGACATGTTAGGATTTTTTTTTTATCATTTTCATTGTGTGAATGGGTAGAGAAGGAGGGAAATGGTGGGAGTAAATAGAGTTGGTTACCTCCATCGACCTCATCTCTACCATGACCACCTCCAAGTAATGTTAGTGGAGTTTATTTTATAGATCTCTGAGGAATGCAGGAATATGTAATAGGAGTGGCTGTGTGGTAAGTAGCTTGCTTACGAACCACAAGGTACCTTGGGCAAGTGTCTTCTTCTACTATAGCCTCAGGCCGACCAAAACCTTGAGTAGATTTGGTAGATGGAAACTGAAAGAAGCCCATCATATATATGTATATATATATATGTATGTGTGTGTATGTGTTTGTGTGTCTGTGTTTGTCCCCCAACATCGCTTGACAACCGATGCTGGTGTGTTTACGTCCCCGTAACTTAGCGGTTCGGCAAAAGAGATCGATAAAATAAGTCCTAGGCTTACAAAGAATAAGTCCTGGGGTCGATTTGCTCGACTAAAGGCGGTGCTCCAGCATGGCCGCAGTCAAAATGACTGAAACAAGTAAAAGGGTAAAAGAGATATGTTAGGATCTGGGCGCAACAAGCTGTTTTTATAGACACAGTGTGTGATTAAGAAAAGTGGTTCTTGGTTCACACCCACTGCATGGCATTTTGGACAAGTATCTTCTACTGTAAAGCTGGGCCAACTGAATCCTTGTGAACGCATTTGGTCGATGGAAAGTGAAAGAAACTGGTTGTATACTTGCATCATCATTACCATTTAATGTCTCCCACAAGAAACACCCCAACTAATTTGAGAGCATTAATGTGGTTGCTTAACCTGCTAGATATAGTAGTTTAATCACCCTCAAATCATCTCCAACTGTTTGGGGAAAAAAATAGATACATGTGATAGTATAGACCTTCATATATATAAAAAGACAGGATTGTCATGGTTGGATTATTCAGGGCTGACAAGGGGTTAAACAACATGTCTTACGATCCTTTACAGAGGTCACATATTTATAACATTGCAAAAGGAACTCTTTAGTCCTGTCAAGGACATGACAACCTCTCTCATGCTGGTGTACAGTGGTTGATATTAGGAAAGGCATCAGGCTGTAGAAACACGCCAGAAATAGAACATACGAGTGGAAACAAAGGAGATCACCCGCCTGACAGTGATGCTTGTTTTTACAACTATTGTGTGATGTCAAGACACACACACACACACACGACTGGCTTCCTTCGGTTTCCGTCTACCACATCCACTCACAAGACTTTAGAAGACATTCGCTCAAGATGCCACTGAGTGGAACTGAACCCGAAACCACAAGGTTGAGAAGAAAGCTTCTTAACGATAATTTCTATTCCAAAATCTTTGAAATTAATAAATATTTTTGTTTACTTTTCAAAGTGTGTCGTCTTAACAAGAACAGTCTCTTTTCAACGATGCACGCGTAATAAGCTAACTCAACGAAGTGTGGAGAAATAAAAACAGTAACTTTAATTAATAAACCTTATCTATCATAATAATTATAACGTGTATTTTGAAGATAATACTTATTCGCTTCGTTAATTCAGAAAAGAACAGCTATTTTCGTATATTTTTCCATTTGGTTTCATTTTGAATAATGCCCTTTTCGTTTAACAATACCTTTTAAAATAAATCCCCTGTCGTATTTACGCTTGTGCTTATATTCCGTGTAATATGAAGGTGACATTATAAGTAAATTTCGGAGACATACTTACTAGGTAAGTGATTTGATCTGAGACCGTGTTGAAGCTAAAACGATTACAGCATGCTAAACACTTGTTAGCCATTCATTAACCCACAAAGATAGTTAACTTCACTTAAACATTTATTATGCAGTGTTTCTATAAAGTTAAGTTGTTGCATGGATGTTATTTAGGCAACAATTAACGGTGTTCCTCAAGACTTAGGTAACCTAGCTGTAGCTATTTGAATTTCAGATGTGTATTTGTCAAGCAGGTGATTTGATATGAGGTTACTCAAATTCTGAGCAATGCTGTTTACTTGTTGCCTAAATAAGATCACAATTATGTAACCGCTTCACTTCATTAAAACACCGCATGATAAATGTGTAACAGTTTTTGTGTATTTTTGAATGGCCAATATGTTTTCCACACTGCAATTACAAGCAAAATTATCCCTCTACCGATTGCGGGATTGAAACAGCATCAGAAATGCAGCTTTCGAGACGTAGGGAGAGATAGGGAGGGATTTTAACAACAGAAGTATAAAAATAACATAGAATACGTCCACTGTACGGCACCTTGAGCAAGTGTCTTCAACTATAGCTTCGGGCAGACCAAAGCCTTGTGAGTGGATTTGGTAGACGGAAACTTAAATAAGCCTGTCATAGTTATGTGCGTGCGTGTGTGTGTGTGTGTGTCTGTGTGTGTGTGTCAAAACTGGGCACCGAACCGTTAATCAGCGAAGTTAACATTTTCGTTAACGACTTAACCTTTAAGTTAACTTTGGAAATCGTTATCGGACTAATTAACTTCCATTTAACAGAAGTTAACTCTGCTGCCAACAGATGCTGCAATGATCTTTTAGGCTCAAGGACTTGAAGTCCAAGGGCCTCCGTCTACTTCAGTCCCTTGGTCGACGCACTTTTGGCAGGCATCGACAAAAGGTTTAGGATCCTCCTGCAGGATGAGGAATGCCAGCTGGTTGCTGCCTTCCACTCCAGATTTCGCTTCATCTGGTCGGATAAAAGAATGACAACACCAAAGTCGCCAAGGTGAAGAAAAGCATGGTGAGTAAGGTCGAGGAGGCATGGGGCAGCAGCAACGAAGAGGGAGAGAATGACCTCACAGTGGTGTCACCCAGCCTCAGTTTGGCTGCGAGCAAAAGATAAAAAGGACAAATGGTTAAAACAAACTTAAAACATTAAAAAAAAACTGCAGTTACGGGTAGGCGTTTACGAACTTTTTTAATGACTGTTTTGCCGACAAATTAC
>NC_069001.1:36893231-36894363 GCF_001194135.2 Octopus bimaculoides
ATGTCTGCCGGTAAAGGGTGAATGTAAAAGGTTCTGGGTTTAATGGTTCCAAACTTGCGATTTAGAACACTTGCCACTTCTGGAATGTCAGTAACATGATTACAATAAATAACTAAAACTCAAGTGGGTTGGTTGCAATATGTTGTGTCAGATGATAGACATATACAGAGTACAGCTCTAAAGTAAATTAACAGGTCGAACAAAGCAACGAGGGACGTAGGAAAGCTTCTATGAAATGGCAGCCTAATTAATCTCCTTCAAATAATACACAACTCTATCGTCTTAACAAACTAACCAGAAATAGCAGTCAAATCTCTTTCAAAACCCACACACCCTTTCGTCTTAAGAAAGAAAAGACACGTTCATGTGATGTCAGGTAATTCTAGATTCACTAGGTATGAATAATAAATGGGACGGTCACAACTTGGAACATCTTTTGATCGCGACTGATCTGCGGGTTAAACAACATCAAAGCTCTAATTAACTTATCAGAAAATATGTTCTCGGATGCTAATCAATAGACTATGAATTACTCATCAAGGGTGTAGTTGGTTTATATTTTAGTGTTAGTCAACTAGGGTGGGGTGTTAACAACTGTAAACGCCTTTCTTTCGTTGGGGTACGACAGAAATATTTAGGCGTATCTGCGTGGGTGGAGAACTTTTATATATAATTATAAAACTCCAAAGAGCCTCTACTTAGAACCCCCTTTTAAACAACATTACAGAGTTCCCGGGTAAAAACAATGCACTTGGGCCCTTGCATACCCAAACATAGATTAGCATAGGACCCGTGGGGCACTACCGAGTCTGCCTATGTCTAAAGACAGCATTGCCTCTATGTGGTCGGTCGGTCGTTCGAACTGTTAAAAATAGCAGCTAAATTCCCTCGAATCACATTCTACTGTCATGCAGCTAAAGATAGCTTTAAAAAAATTTAAGGTGGGATGATCAAAGTTGAATTCGATAAGAGCTGGTCTGAGGTTAAACAACAACCGAAAAAAATTAATGGAAACTTATTCCGTACACTCTGAATTAAAAGTTAGAGAGGAGTTTGGGAATAAACATTCTAGCTCAAATAAATTCTTTTATTCAAAACGAAAAAAAGATCACAATTCCGAAAATTAAAAGTA
>NC_069001.1:36894958-36895787 GCF_001194135.2 Octopus bimaculoides
AGGACTTATTCTTTGTAAGCCTAGTACTTATTCTATCGATCTCTTTTTGGCCGAACCGCTAAGTTACGGGGACATAAACACACCACCATCGGTTGTCAAGCAATGTTGGGGGGACAAACACACACACACACACATATATATATACATATATATACGACGGGCCTCTTTCAGGTTCCGTCTACCAAATCCACTCACAAGGCTTTGGTCGGCCCGAGGCTATAGCAGAAGACACTTGCCCAAGGTGCCACGCAGTGGGAATGAACCCGGAACCATGTGGTTGGTAAGCAAGCTACTTACCACACAGCCACAGATTACTGTAAAGTGTCCCATCAAAATACAGAATAAACAACTGTTTAATGGTTCTTTACAGGCTTTGTGATCAGACCTGTTCCGACCGTGACAATCAAGCCTTACATTCTATCAATATATCTGGTTACAATACTCAATGTACTCTTACTTAAAGATAGAAACTTTTTTTTAAAAAGTAGCAGTGGTCAAATTTGAGGGAAATTTGGCTGCTATAACTAGTGAATGGAGCAATAACAGCATTACTTTGAAGTTATTTAATGGATGGTAGGTTTTCGATGACGTTTTGGGTGTGAAATGGACAGATGAAAACGGACGTGTGAAAAATAAGTACGGCATTACATCAGGTGTGTGTGTATATATATATGTGTGTGTGTGTGTGTGTATACAAATCGCAAACAACTCAACACAAGTTGTTTGGTCAGTAAAAACTCACTGTAGGAATTGACAAGTTAAATACCTCACAAAGACCAGTGGTTTCATCGGGTAAAAAGGGACACGCATAAACATAGATGTATACATA
>NC_069001.1:36896420-36897536 GCF_001194135.2 Octopus bimaculoides
ATATATATATATATATATATATATATATATATATATATATATTAGCTTCACCAAACAATATGTTACAGGTTATGACATATATAACTAGTCAGGATATTAACATCGGTTTTGCGTTGAATATTGTCACCAGACATCGTGTGGGTGTATAATGTATAGGGTTTAATAAAAAATAATATCAGGAACACACAGTTTAAAACGAATGTTAAGAAAAATAAAAATGTTTAAGAATAGATGAAAGACCAAAAAATTAGGTAATGTATTGCTACACACACACACACACACACACACACACAGATATATATCATATACACAGGAATATATACATACTTTTGTGTTTGGATAAGTCCGAACCTGGCCAACAATAGATCGCAGTACATCTCTAAAAGTTCCATAGCTTCGACCAAATAATCTTCGCGAATGATGTGTTCAACACGGATCCGAGCCCTGTCTTCTTTACCATTACAAATATAGTCCGCAATTTCACGACGGGCTTTTTGAGCAAGTTCAGCTTTCTTCTTTTCCAGTAATTTGAGTCGATTGACCGTCAGACGAAGGTTTGTGCTCAACTTGGTATAGTTAGGACCTGTCCTAAACATTTTGTCTGTTTTTTTATATATATACTTATATTTGGTATTTTTTTTCAATCAAGTGAAGCACGAAAGACGATTAGTTTTGTTACGGATATATTTCTACCCTTTCACTCTCCCTAAAGATGATCCACAATAAAAATTGACAACCCACAAGGCCACAAATCCAAGGCCGATCCTTCCGTCTAGGTTAGCAACCACCCGACTTCATACATTCACTGTTGTTGTGGTGGTGGTGATCGTGAAATGAATAACTAGGATCACTTCCGAAATATTATTTACATTTGAAAAACAAAAAACAAAATAAATTAATATATATTTAATCATTTTTTTTACAATATTTAATAAAATTTTTATATCTATTTCTCAAAGAAAAACAAAAAAGATTTAAATCTCATCACCCCTCCCCCCACTTCTTCGTCATTACAGGGATGTAATTTCTGCGGAATATAACCGGACGTTGATATGATTTTAGTGTATGTATGTCGTTTTTACATTCTTTTTTTTCTCGCTTGAAACCGTTTCCTTT
>NC_069001.1:36897967-36906078 GCF_001194135.2 Octopus bimaculoides
AAACATACTTTCGGGTTTAGTCCAGCCTTCTCTTATAACCCTAGGCCAACCAAAACCCTGCGAGTAAATTTGGTGGATGGAAACTGAAAGACAGCCAATCGTATATATGATCTGTGTTGGTCTCCACCACCGCTTGATAACGGGTGCTGGTTTGTTTATGCCCATGTAACTTAGCAGTTTGACTAAAGTGATTTGGTCAATATACAGGTTAAGCCCCGGTTGCGAAAACAAAAAAAAAACAGCCTAAGTGTAAAAAAAATTAGAAAACAAAAATTTGCGCACACGAACAGTGGGATGAGGACTTTCGGAAAATTCACAAGATCCCATTTTTCCCTCCTAACTTTCAGGAAAATGGATATATATTAATGAAATGTTATTTTCCTGAAAGTTATGAGAGGGAAAATGGGTCGTTTGAATTTTCCGAAACTCCTCTCCCCAACCCCACGGAAAAACTTTTTTCCAACAAATCTTTGCATTCACTCAATCTACGGAATCTAAGCCATTATTTGTTGAAAGTTTCGTTAAAAAGTATCCATCTCTCTGGAAGTTATGAGGCAACAAAGACGGCGGGGTATACATTTGTAGTTATGACACTTGCAAAGTAAGTACTGGAGACGATTTGTTCAACAAACCCCTTTAAGGAGGTCTATCTTCGCAAGTGCTATGGTTGAAGAAACCTGCCGAAGGTGCAACGCAGTGAGACTGAACCCAGTACCATGCGATTAGGAAGCAACCTTCTTGAAACGCAACCATGCCTACACTTAAACAACACAAACACCATGAGTGATTTTCTTTACAATTAGCCTGTGGTGTCAAGACAAAGTGTCGCGAACACATACGCGCACTCATATACGTTCCTGGCTTTAAATTCTTTTTACAGGGCTTAAAAAACTGAAGGACCGCTGCAATAAGTGTGTGAATCTGAGAGGGGGACTATTTTGAATAAAATCGTAATTAACTGACCCTCTTGTATTTTCTTTTATCCAAAGCCAGGGACTTTTCAGTAACCTCTCTAACACAAACGCACACATGAATGTGTATGTGTATGTACAACGGGCTTCTTTCTAATTTCCATTTACCAAATTCACTCCCAAGGTTTGGTCCGGTCGGAAGTGGGAGTAGATGATACAACCTTGAGGTTTATTAAACGATTAATTTCATATCCTTGGGGACTCACGTTCTACAATTTTTAAAATTATTTTTATAATTTTCTGACAATTAAGGGGAGATAATGGCGAATTATATAGCAGAGTAAGGCAAAGTTTGTAATTTAGAATAAGTGCTAACACACACACACAGTAGTTAGGACAGCTCTGAATTGTCAGTGTTTTATTCATGCCTGTCGCAGAATTGCTACACTGGCCTTGTGTCTAAATTAGAAACAATTTATAAAGAGCAGAGAAGGGGAGAAAAAAATTCACTAGTATTGGTTGATTTTTTTTTTTGCTTTCTTTTTTTTTTTTATATCTTCATCATCATCATAGTCATCACTATCGTTTAACATCCATTTTCCATGCTGGCATGAGCTGCACAGTTTGACAGCAGTTGGCAAGCCAGAGAGCTGCACTGGTCTTCAGTTGTCCGTTGTGGCATGGTTTCCACGGCTGGATGCCCTTCCTAATGCCAGGCACTTTAGGGAAAGTACCGCATACTTTCTACATAGAACCAGTGATACAAATGTATATTAACTCTTTAAATAATTTTAATTTGTCATTTTCCATTAGATCTTTGTTGAAGCTTATTTATTCTGCTTCGGTGCTTCCAGTTTTCTAATCTGATGTTACTGACAAATGTTCACTGCCACCTCGACAGACCTGAACAGAATGTTGTCCTCGTGAAGGGAGATTATCAGTATTATCATTATGGCTGCGATGGTGTTAATGACACGGTAAGTACGGAACAAATAATTCACGTGAAAAAATCATTTGCGCAGATATCATTGACTCTAGATAATAACAGAATCAATGATATCTTTGCGAATCATTGGTTCCATATCAAAACTATTTCCACACTGGCGACTGCCATGGTTTGGTGCAAAATGAATCAGTTGCAGCACAGACTTCAACATGACGGGTTGGGTTAGGGTTAGGGTTAGGGTTAGGGTTAGGGTTAGGGTTAGGGTTAGGGTTAGGATTACGGTAATGCGTGCTGAGGAAGGTGAGGCTATTATGCCAATCCAGAAACCAGTCCATGTGAATGTATGCTGAGAGATTGTCTTAACCCATTTGCCTTTGGACGGTTGATTTCTGTAGTTATTATCAGACTTTCTGTTTTTAAGTGATTTAAATTAAAAACTTCCATCAAAATTCCATGTTAATTTATGATTCATAAACCAACTTAATAATGATAATTATTTTACTAAATTCATCATAATTTTCAAAATTAATTAAAACAAATGCAGTGTATTTCAAAAAGATTACAGTAACAAAGAAGTTAAATGATGGAAAATGTGTTTGTATATTGGAACTAATTTCATCTTCCCCAAAAATTCAGGTTACATTCCTTTGTATAAAATATTTCTATTTCAGGGATGGGGATGTGGCTATCGGACACTCCAGTCTCTATGTTCTTGGATTACTCACCAGAAATCGAGTCGAGCCGTTCCAAGCATCAAAGAAATCCAAGAAGCATTAGTAGAGATGGGAGATAAACCTGCGAGTTTTCTTGGATCAAAGCAGTGGATTGGAAGTTTAGAAGTTGCCATGTGTTTAGATTACTTTTATGATGTAAGTCTGCAAATAAAGTAATTATTTTAAATATATACTTCATCATCATCATCATCATCCTCCTCTAACATCTGTCGTCCATGTTGGCATGGGTTGGTTGTTTGACCAGAGCTGTGAAGTTTTAGCTTTGCCACCTTGTAGTGCTGTGTTTGATCTAAATTCATGGAAACTTGAGCAAAAGGTGGGATCTCTTTGAGATGTGAGATGCAGAGGGTTTGTAGACCAGTCCCTCTGCAGAACTTACAACTTGATGAGGTGTTACAGGCGCCATTAGATGGAAAACCATTAAGGTGGCTATAGAGACAGTAAAGGGTACCTCAAGGTGGTTGTGGATAAGGAGGTTCAAACCCTGAAAGGGGCAATGCTACAAGGGTAGCACAAGCTGGGGCTTGATCACGGTTGGGTGGGTCACCTGAATGAGGATGTCTGATGTTGAAAGACTCGAAATACTTACAACACAGCCATTCTACAAATAGAATTGTTTTACTTTTCAGGTTCCTGGGAAAATCCTACATGTCACAGATGGTTATTCTTTGTCAAATCATCTTGAGGAACTAGATCGGCATTTTCAAAACTTTGGGTCACCAATAATGATGGGTGAGTCACTGTATTCTTCTATGTAATCTACATTTGCTACAATATTTCGGTTTATGCATCACCTGGGTGACCACGCCCAGGCAGGACCACTTCATCCACCTGCAACACTTCCGTGATCGCTTCAGACCGGCCGGAGTGACAGCTTGCAAGACCATTGGCACTGGACAGTGATGACATGGCATGACGTCAACTGGCCACCAACAACCGGTGTTGCCGTCGTCTTGCTTGAGGGCCTGTCCTCACCACCTGCCACTATCAGGCATGTCTACAGTGGGCTACACAGCACTGACATTGGCAGCATCGACAATGGAGGTCAATAGTTTTTTCTGACAAGAGCTGGTACTGCATTTCCACTTCAGATGGCAGAGTGAAGGTGTGGCGTAGGAGGGGTGAATGCTACAGTGATGCATGTGTTATGGAGAAAGACACGTGGGGTGGCCAAAGCATCTTGGTTTGGGATGCTATAGGCCTGAATCAGAGAACTGGGCCCCATGTGTTCCAACGTGAACATGTGATCCCCCCCCCAAAAAAAAATCAGTTTCTAATTGTTCTCTTTCTATTATTTATTCAGGTGGTGATGATGATAACTCCTCCAAAGGTATATTTGGAGCCAGTAGAGCATCTGAAGCCTTATTAGTATTGGTAAGTAACCAGCTAAAGTCAGTCCCCACTTTCATTGAATAGCCCTTTGCAAAATTAATGTGCAAGTGGCTGAGTACTCCACAAACAAATGTACTCTTAATGTAGTTCTCAAGGAGATTCAATATGACAGTGTGTGACAAGGCTGACCCCTTTGAATTACAGGTACAACTCATTTTTGCTAGCTGAGTGAACTGGAGTAAGGTGTAATAAAGTATCTTGCTCAAGGACACAATGCACTGCCAGGAATTGAACTCACAACCTTACAATCTCTTGCTAAACACCCTAACCACTAAATTACATGTTTCACATTTGGAACATAAATTAACATAAAATTTTCATGGAAGGTTCATTTTCAGATCATACTTTACCTTGTTTCAATTAATTTTGAAAATGAAAAATTTAGTCAAATAATTGTCATTATTAATAAATTAACATGAAATTTCGATGGAAAGTTATAATTTAGATCCGTTTAAAACAGAAAGTTTGTATCAAAGAGCCAGGTTGTTATCAAAAGAATTAACACCTACACGCCTGTCTACAAATGTTTACCTTTGTGTTGGTGGGGGTTTGTGAAGGACATACATTTCCTAAGTTAACCTTTTGGTGTTGAATCTAGCCATATTTGGCCAAAATATTCTACTTGTTTTATGTTTGAACTGGCCAGATTTAACCTCTCACACCTACCCTACAATGTCATTCTAAAAATAAAGTCACATCATTGAAATATCAAAGCTGCAAATAATGCATGTGTAATTCAAAACAATGTAAATAAATACGTATAATGTTTGACAGAGAAATCTGAATGCTAACGGGTTAAGAAGGATCTTGGCCAGGGATAATATTAGTTTCACATTTTTGGCACAAGGCCACCAAGTCCGTAGGAGTTGGGGTAAGCCAATTACATCAACCCCAGTCCTCAGGTGGTATTTATTTTATCAATCCCAAAAGGGTGAAAGGCAAAATTGACCTCAATGGAATTTGAACTCAGAATGTAAAGATGGACGAAATGCCACTATGCATTCTGCCCCCCCCCCCACACACACACACACTAACAATTCTGCCAACTTGCTGCCCTCTGGACCAAAGATAATGCTGAGATTCAGTGAAGCTACTGAATTTGCTACAGATGGGTATCCACAACAGCAGTAGATCAGCCAGTGTTGAATGTACAACATTCCTTAAGTTGTGGGTTTTCTCTTCGTAAAAGACATGAATACTTGACTTTGAAGTTTCTTATGTAAACATTTCCACTTTCCATCTTTACTTTTTCTAAATATATTATTTTGACATTTACAGGATCCTCATTTTTATGGCGAATCTGTGACAGAAGAAAAACTAATAAAGAATGGGTGGATAAAATGGAAATCTTTAGAATCTTTCAAAGGAAAATCTTTTTATAATTTGTGTCTACCACAATTAAAATCAAATGAACTACAGTAATAACAATAAAGACTTTTTGAACTGTTATTTGTTGCCCATAACACCATTTTTTTCTAATCATCTATTACTGTTTTGTGTTTGAGTTTCAGATACAGGTACAACATTCACTTTCCAAACACTGATATCCAGAACCTCTTATAATCTGCACTAGTTCATGAGCAGGAACTTCAAATTCTTCTGGTTGCAAGACTAGTCTAATGGTACTTTGCACAGTACAGTATTAATAAACTTGTATCATTTATACTAATGTACAGGCCCCTGTACTTCATTTAATTAATTAAATTTAATATTTGTTTCATTTAGAATGTGTTGACCAAGGTGGCCATTCCTGGTTCAGGAAAATCAGTTATCTGCAAAGTTTTTGCAACCAAACGTTTCAGATAATCGATGTTGTACCTGTATTTTTAACTGGAACTTTTTGTGAAGTTTCACTTGAAGTAATTGTCAGGTAAAAGTTTCTGTATTATTCTTCGGTTACTGTGTTTGTGGCCTCTGGAGCTCGTTTTAATTAGTATATCCCTATCTCAAACTCGCCAAAATATGTTTAATTTAACCGGTTTTGATACAAACTCAGCTGAGACTGTTCCAGATACTTTGATATTAATTAACCCCTTCGTCTAAAATTATCTAAATCAAAATCTTCCATCAAAATGTCATTTTAATTTATGCTCCAAACACCAGCTTAATAAAAGACAAAGTTATTTTACTAAATTCTTAGGATCATGAGCTGAACACTCTAACCACTGAACCAGGCACCTTCACAGATGTAAAAGGAGGAAGAGGAGGAGAAGGGGTAAAATGAAGATACATTTCAAGCAAAAATAACCATTACAAACATTGACACAAACAATTTATTCTCATGTAAATAATTAAGGTTTGACAATTAATTTGTCATTTTATGGGGTTTTTCACATTGTTTTTGGATCTATAAACAATCAAAGATCATTAACTTTTTTGCCAAATTAATAAATTACAAGGATAAATAAGAACAAAGACAGGTTTTTTTTTAAAAAAAAGGTCCTTTTTTTTTCACTTTTTTTAGAATATCTCACAGAAACAGTGCAAAATCCATTGAAGATTTTAAAAAAACATTTAATTAATTCATTTCTAAATTAGATACACAAAGCCACAAATTTTAGCACGGCCGGAGGAAGGAGAGTTAGTAACATGGTTGGTTGATTATATCAACCACTCCTAGTATATCACTGGTGCTTAATTTATCTGATAATCTTCCAGGAAGGATAAAAGGTAACGTCAACCTCGGCAAGTTTTGAACTCAAAATGAATGAATGTCCAATTGTCAAGGGACATTTTTTTTTCAACTGCTCTACCATTGCAGCCAATGAAAACGTCTATGCAATTTTTTGTTTTGTTTTGGGGGTTTTTTTGTTCTTTTTTTATATAAATAAGAACTCAAGGTATTCAAGAACAAAAAAAATTCAATAAATTTATGTAATTTTTAAATAAAATTCAAGAGAAAGAAAAAGAAAAATGGGGGGAAAAAAGAATAAAAAATTAACTGTTTTTTGCCATAATTAAAAATTTTTAAATTTGTTTTAAATAATAATAATAATAATAGATATGGTTTAATCATAGGAAGAACAACACTCTTTTCCAGGACCTGTAAGACAGGTCAGGGATGTTTTTGGTACCAGTGATTTTGTGGTAGAACAATTTGGTGCTGAGAAAATTTTGATTTTTATTCTACATAAAAATTAACTGTGGATTTTTTTGACTAATTGGATATGAATAACTACAGGGATTCAAAAAATATATACAAATTATATTTTTATAAGATAACTTGTATTACTAATTATTTTCTTTTATTGTAAATAAAGGTTTCTAATTTAGACATAAGGTGCAGTAATTTTGAAGAGAAGGAGTTTGATCGATTAAAACGATCCTAGTACTTAGTTGGTAGACTAGTAGTTTATTTTATCAAGTCTGAAAAGATAAAAGGTAAAGCTGACATCGGTGGGATTTGAACTCATGATGTAAATAACTTGACTAAATAGTGCGAGACGTTTAGTCTAAAGCTCTGTCAGTTCTGTCACTTATACAGTGTAGCGAAGGGAGATAACTTTGAACTCTGTTTAATTTTCTATTTTAATGCATTTTAATATTTCTCGTGCATCTATCTTTCTGCTTTCAACACCAAACCGTCCATCACAGAAACAGCTGAACCAAAACGTTTGCACCAGATTGTCGCATGGAGATTAGTGGAAGAGGAGGTGAGAAATCGCTAGCGAAAGACTACTGTAGCAGGAAGAAAGCATCACAACCAAATATACAGTTATTCCTTACACTGGAGACCTAACTAGTGTGAATGCTTGAAAAAAAGAGATGAGAAAAGACTGCTATAGGGCTTTCCTATAAGTAGGTTATCTCCCTTGGCTAGGCGGCGCTCCATGTAGATAATTAAACTTCCGGAGGCTACCCACGTCATTGTTATTGTTTTACGTCTTATCATGGATATAAAGCAGCTTGATGATTCAGCTATCGAAGTACTTACTGTGCCTGAGTTAAAGAAATATTTAAGATTATATGGACAGTATGTTACTGGAAGAAAGGCGGACTTGACTGAAAGGTTGAAAGGAATAAAAATTCTGTCGATGAAGAATGTTAACAAAGTAAATTCATCGGACGATAAGTCTGAAGTATCGGACGATACTTCAGACAGGAATAAGCAGAAGCTTATATCTCCTC
>NC_069001.1:36907300-36910229 GCF_001194135.2 Octopus bimaculoides
CATCTTTTAATTTGATTTTCCTTCTTTATGAAACCCCAAATTGGAACAGGTTGGGCAGGTCTGCAAATTTACACATTCTTTATAGCAGATATTGTTTTTTTGCATCTTTCCCTTTTCATAAGTTACACATCTTCTTCAATGGAAACAACCTCATTAAAAATGGGACCAGATTTCTTTCAATAAACTAAAATCAAAAGGCATGTAATGTATCCTGCATAAATAAACCGCAAAACCCACAAAGAAACCCGAAACAATAATACAGTGTAGAACCCAGACATCACTCTATAACCACCTCTTCACTTTTGAAACCCAATTATAAATACTATACACATGTGTGTGTGTGTGTGTGTGTGTGTGTGTGTACATGCATGTGTATATGTTTATATGTGTATGTATGTCTATACATACCAATGTATGTGTGAGTGTACAGAGGTGTGTGTGTGAGACAACAGGAAGTGGGTTATTATAACAATAACCAAATGTTACACCATTTCATTAAGATTGCTAAAACCAAGTTTAATTCTTGAACTCACAATCTTATATAAATAATAACTACAAATGGTTCATGTAGTGAATGTATACATGTAGCAGATATATGCATGTTTTGCACATGTACATGTAGTGTGTATATTAAGGTGCAATACATTGGACCAAAATAATTCTTGCTCCCTGAGGGATGTTGGTTTTTGTCTTTTTCATTGCCCACCTCTTCAATATTTTTAAAATAGGGTGTATAGTTATGCAATCCATAACCATTGTCTTTATATCACAACAGAATGCAAGCTACCCAATCCCCTGGGAAAAAAAAAAAAAATGAATCATCCATATTTTATTTGGGACCAAATAAATAACTGGAGGTCATTCAACAAGACAGCATGGTCCATCTCAGCACTGAATTGTCGATTATCAAGGGATTGGCACTGGTGTAATAACCGTTCTAAATCTACAGTAACATGATTCGGTGCACCATACATTAAGTAGTCCATAAGGAGATCACATAGGATTTTTAAGTTGGGTACAACAAGGTCCGAAGAGCATTTTCTAAGTTCTTGGTTGCATTGAGTTTTACAGTTGTGAGAGAAGGTACAGTCATCGTCTGTATAACAAGATCGATTAGACATTTCTGTTTTCAAATGGTATTTGGAAACCACTGACAAGACATCAATAATTTTGATGTCATATCTTGCGGTGTAGCCAAAAGATGTTGGTAATATATTGCACATGTAATAATTGACGCCATTCTTCTCAAAAATGTCCATCATGAATTCGATCATCCCAATAGACATTTTGGCTCGTCTCTTCCAAATTGGAAATTGCCAATGATAAGCATCTGAAAGAAAAATACTGAGCCAGCTGTTGGATTTCATATTGAATAGTTTGTTGTTTGCGACATGTTCCATGGCATAGATACTTCCACAGGTGCCATTGATACGAGGGAATGTGTCGTTGTCTTGGAAAAGCAGCAATAGGAGAAATTCCCGGTGCTGTAAGAGACTCCATAGAGATCGTGCTTCACCATAGGTCAACTGAAAAGGTAGGAAAAACAATGGTAAAATGAATTTCCAAGGTGAAAAAGAAGAGAAAGGAAAGAAAAGAAGTTATATAAAGTCAAAACTTTTTTTTTGCCAATATTTTCTAAAACAGGAATTAAATAGAAAATAGATCAAGAAAACCATTTGATTTCATATTTCGAATTCAATTTTTGGCAAACAGCAAAATTTTTTTTCTTTCTTTGTTCAAAGGGGGCAAACATGGCTGTTATATTAAAAGGTTTGCTTCACAAAAAAAAACTTTGCTATTTATAATTCAGAGATTTTTTTTCCTGTAAAGCAGGGACAACTTTCTGCAGACGCACACACACACACAAGTATCTTTTACTACAGCCATGTCACACTATTTTCACTCGGTGCACTTACCTACATATCCACCTTTCCTGCTCCTCCATCCTATTCTGTCTCGTATTCATGTTGTACAAGCTCCTCATCTCTCTTTATCTCTCTCTCTCTCTCTCTCTCTCTCTCTCTCTCTCTCTCTCTCTCTCCAGCCATGAATTCACCTCTATCATAGTTTCTGATTCTTCCTGTCTATATCCCACTCAGTTGAGGTATCTTGTCTTACAAGCACCTGGGGACCTCACCAACACTGCTGTCACATAAAAACATCCAGTACATTCTGCTAAGTGGTTGGCATTAGGAAGGGCATCCAGCTGTGGAAACCATGCCAAAGCAGGCACACAACCTGGTGGAGCCCTGTGGCTCTTGTGTTCTTGTCAAACCATCCAACCCATGCCAGCATTTTACCTTTTTTTACTTCTTCCTTACGTGCGGCAGACTTCTTTCGGCTTCCATCTACCAAACTCACAAGTGTTTAGTCAGCCCAAGGATTATAGTAAAAGACAATCGTGCAAAGTGCCACACAGTGGGACAGAATGTAAAACAACATGATTAGGAAATAAATTTCTTAACCACAACCATAGGCGCAAGCGTGACTGTGTGGTAAGAAGCTTGATTCCCAACCACATAGTTCAGGGTTCAGTCCCAATGCATGGCACCTTGAGCAAGTGCCTTCTGCTATAGCCTCGGGCCGACCAAAGCTTTGTGAGTAGATTTGGTAGACGGAAACTGAAAGAAGCTCATCATATGTACAAATACACAGCTCTGTGTGTGTGGTTTTGGCTTGAATAAGTACTGGGGGCGATTTATTCGACTAAAAATTCTTCAAGCCGGTGCTTCAGCTTGGGCAGTCTAATGACTGAAGCAAGTAAAAGATAAAACTGATATTCATACATGGGTAAAAGATGGAAAAATAACAAGAGAAATCCTGCAAAATTAACGCAAAGAGTGAAAAGCTGACTCACCAATCCATTTGAATTGAAATCACCAAAGTTCAGTATCTTATGTAAAGTTGTTGTATAGTCTCCAGGGCCCAG
>NC_069001.1:36914894-36917840 GCF_001194135.2 Octopus bimaculoides
CCCTTTACACTCAGCATACCTCCACTCTTCTTTCAGGTGTTCATTACTCAAGACCAGACACAAACAATTTCTTGACCTTTGACCTCTGCACCTAGTAGAACACTATGGTGTGACAGTCAGAGAAAAAGAAGGCTGTAACTATTTAATCCATAAATGGAAACAAGTTATGTTTAAAGACAATTTATATTTGCTAGAGCCAACACTTCTCATATCTGTTGGATCATGTTGTCACTGTTGGTCCTTGGCTACTTATTAACCAACAAGTTGGATCAGTCACAGTTAATCTTATAATCTATTAAGAGTTGGGGGGTCAGCAAACTTCTTATGTCACTGACCCCTTTAGGAAATCATTGATAACTTATCAACTGCTATCATGTAAATGTCTAAAATAAGATTAAAAAGTATATTTCAAAAAAGAAATTTTTTTTGATTCAAAAAGAATAACTACTTTGTTCTTTCATATTATTTCTGCTTTTTAACAAGAAATATTTAACCCTTTCATTACCAACTTGGCTGAAACGGGCTCTGGCTCTGAGTACAAATTTGATAAAGAGCAATAAAAATTCAGTTATATTGATGTAGTCTGAACATTTAATGCGAAGTATGTGTTTGGTGAATACTAGTTATTGCATTGATATTTGCATTTAAACTGGCCATATCGAGACCAGATATTCTACTTGTTTTATGTCCAAACTGGCCATATCCGACCTTTCACACCTATCCTACAATGCCATTCTAAAAAGAAACAATCACATCACTAAAAATCTCAAAGCTGTGAGAGAATGCATCATTACTTCAAAACAATGTGAATAAACAAGCATTACATTTGAAAGAGAAATCTGAATGCTGATGAGTGAAATTACTGTGTTCTTCTAGATTGTAAAAAGGTTGGCGTTAGGAAGGGCATCCAGCCATAAAAACCATGCAGTGGAGCTTGGTGCAGTCCTCTGGCTTGCCAGCTCATGTAGAACCATCCAACCCATGCCAACATAGAAGAAGAACTTTGAATGATGATGATGATGATAAGCAATGCGAAATGAAGGGTTTTGTTCAAAACACAATTCACCACCCAGTCCAAGATTCAAAACTATAATCAGGCCATGCACCATCACAATTGAAATTGCATTGTAAATGTGAATGCGAACGTTAACATACCTTGAGGTTTGGCTGCTGTTTTAAGCAATTTGACAACACCGGCACCCTCTCTTTACACAAAGAATAACACAATCTACCAGATACCATTCCATCTTCATACAATTCACACTGAAAATAACAAAAATAAAACAATACAAAACAGAAAAAAACATTTTTAACAGAATTTTAAATTGAAAGAAAAGAAAACAAACACCATTAGAAAGTAAGGTGTGCCCCAGCATGGCCAGTTTAACCCTTTCATTACTGTATTTATTTTGAGATGCTCTGTGTTTCTTTCAATTAATTTAAATATAACAAAGAATTTAGTAAAATAACTTAGTTATCATTCAGCTGGTGTTAGGAACATAAACTGTCTTTTGGCGATTTGCTGTGCTTGAGAAGACACTTCAAGTTGAATGAAATCATGGTCATGGCCTGGGCTGATGACATGTAAAAGGCACCTGTGCCAGTGATGTGTAGAAGGCACTGTGCCAATGACACATAAAAGGCACCCATGCCAGTGACAAGTAAAGGGTACCCATACCTTGTAAAGGGTGACACATAAAAGACATCCAGTACACACTGTAAGGTGGTTGGTGTTAGGAAGAGCATCCAGCTGTAGAAACCAGGCCAAAACAGACTGGAACCTGAAGCGGCCCTTCAGTTTATCGGCTCTGGTCAAACCATCTAACCCATGCCAGCTTGGAAAATGGACATTAAATAATGATGATGATTCCAGTAATGGTGTTAAATATCTACCAAAAAATAGAATTGGTATTTTCTGCAAGTTACATTACCTCAATAAGCTTAACATATCTCAACAAGAAGTTGTTCCAAACATGACATTCCTCAATGGCAGTTAAACTGATATATAATGCTGCTTTCTGCAGTTAAGGGTACTGAAATTTTGAATGGATACTGTAAAAGGTTAAAGATTTCAACACTTTTCATGATTCTAGAAGGATGGTTTACTTACCAAACTGTCCCTAACGGATCTTCCATTGCAAGGATCATATATTGCAATTATCACACATAACATGGAAAACAGAAGAATTCCTGTGAATGCCGAGTAAACAAGCATGGTCTTCTTGCTGACACCTAATAAGTTCTAAAAGGTAGTGGACGAAAAGAAAAAGACAAACAAAAAAATTTACATATTCATATATTAACATATTTTATCAGCAAATACAAATTAACATATTTAATTTAATACATTTATATCAAGTAACAGTTTTGCATTTAGAGAACTTTACACACATACACACACACACACACATATATATATATATATATATATATATATATATATATATATATACATTACATATACATATATATGCACTTATACGTACATGTGTGTGTGTACATTAGTAATTAGTAAAGGATTTCTCCAAATGTTTAATGATTTGCTCACAGGTATTCAAAAGAGGTTATTCAAAAAGAATTAAAGGCAATGCTGATGCTACTTCATATAATCCTTATTATTATTATTATTGATTTATATGGCACTGTCATGCTATTAGCTGTCAGAAGTGAAAGTGCTCACTGCTAGTGAAGTATCTGTCTGTCTGCCTGCATGCCTCTGTGTGTCCGTCTGTCTGCCTGCTGGTTTGAGTTGATACTTTGGCTTACTTACTTACTGATTGATATCTATCTACTATCTATCTATCTATTTATCTATCAATCACTCGTCCACCTTATTAGAAAACACAAATTTAATATAAAAACATATTTCCTGAAATTGCAAATTATTTAAAATATAAAAATATAATTTTCAACAGAGAGAATTTATCAAAATAGAAAACAAATAAA
>NC_069001.1:36919921-36924934 GCF_001194135.2 Octopus bimaculoides
TATATATATATATATATATATATATTCCCGAGCGTCATACTAATACATCCTTTTGTTATTTACACCACCTGTCCTCGTCTGTTGTTTTTTCGTATATTCTCCCATATATACACACATACTTGCATAGAATAGAAAGCAGTCACACACACACACACACACACACATATATATCTACCAACACATTCAGTTCAAACGCTGAAATTTTCTCCATAAAAATCAAACATGTTAAAAACAACTTTTAGACAATTATACACATATTTTTTGTCTGTTCCATTGACAATTCCTTGACATTTCTTCTATGAACCGAAATGACAAGATAATGTTAAGAATTTCCGGAGGATGAATAACATTTTGTATTTTCATATTTCACATCAAAATTTCATTTGAATTGTATATTTAATTGAAACAATACTATAAAAATATAAATTATATATTAACAGAATGACCTGAAAAATTTTACAGCACTAGTATTATGTTGTTGTTATTATTGTTATGGTGACAAAGTGGCAGCATTGTTAGCAAGCTGGGCAAAATGCTTAGTAGCATTTTGTCCACCAAGGTAGACTTTGCCTTTCACCTTTCCAGGGAAGATAAAATAAGCACCAGCTCAACACTGGGGTCGATGTAATTCACTTATCCCACCCCCTGAAATTGCTGGCCTTGTACCAAAATTTGAAACCATAATTATTATTGTTATTATTATTATTATTATTATTGGCGAGCTGGCAGTATCATTAGTACGCTGGGTGGAAAATGCTTAGTGAAATTTCTTCTGTCGCTACGTTCCGAGTTCAAATTCCACTGAGGTCGACTTTGCTTTTCATTCTTTCAGGGTCAGTAAATTGAGTATCAGTAAAACACTGGGGCTGGTGTAATCAACTAGTCTTCTCCCCTAAAATTTCAGGCCTTGTGCCTATATTAGAAAGGATTATTATTATTATTATTTTTATTATCAGTTTTTATTTGAATTTTGTTTCGATTTCTTGCTGAGTGTCTTCCTGACACCTAGAGCAAAGAAATTTATTGTATATGCTACTGTTGTTATTATCATCATTATTATTATTATTATTATTATTATTATTATTATTATTATTATTAAGGTAGTGAGCTGGCAAAGTTGTTACATATTGGACAAAATGTTTAGCAGCATTTTTTCCAGTTTTATGTTTTGAGTTCAAATGTTGCCACGGTCGGATTCAACTTTCATTCTTTTAGGTTCAATAAAATAAGTACCAGTTATGCACCAGGGTCAATGTAATCAACTATTCACCCTTCTCCCACAGTCGAGAGAATTGGTGTTGTTATCATTCTTACTCAAAAGCTATTACAGGCTGTATTAGTTAGCAGGAATGCTGTCTTGAGATTTGGTAACAACTTGGCTCCTCAAATCTCAAGAATCTTTCTTAGAAGTCTTGCAGAATACAGGAATGGTACCTTTCTGCAGGTCGCCAATGCACATCTCAATTCCAATATCCTTCAGCCAAAGATAGCATTTGGATGTTGTGCAAAGTGTACCAATTATCACAAAAAAAAAACAACATACAGTCTCTTTATCATCGTCATCATCATCATCATCATTATTATTAAAGAGGCAGCGAGGTGACAGAATCATTAGCACACCAGGTGAAAATGCTTGGCAGTATTCCATCTGTCTTCGCGTTCTGAGTTCAGATTCTGCTTTGATAAAATAAATACCAGCTGAGTACTGGGTTGATGTAATCAACTATCCACCCCCAAAATTCCTGGCCTTGTGCCAAAATTTGAAACCATTATTATTATTATTATTATTATTATTAAGTGGCAAACTGGCAGAATCATTAATACACCGGGCAAGATGCTCAGCTGTATTTCGTTTGTACTTGCGTTCTGAGTTCAAATTCCACAGGGGTCGACTTTGCTTTTCATCCTTTCGGGGTCGATAAAATAAGTACCAGTTACACACCGGAGTCGATGTAATCGACCTACCCTATCTGCCCTGAAATTTCACGCCTTATGCCTATAATAGAAATGATTATTATAATTATAATTATAATTATTATTGCTGCTGAAATAACTCAATAAAATGTTTTGCATTTTTATACAAATGAACAGAAAAAAAACCCAATCTATCCACGATGGCATGGGGAAACATATAAGAGCAAATACAAAGAAAAAAAGGAAATCAAAAATATAAATAAACATACTAACACTGAAGCTGAACCCAAGATTAAAATTGATTAATCAATTCAAACCAATTAATCATAAAAGACAATCGAGATGTGACCAACACCTGATTTGTTTGTTGGTTCTTTTTTTCAAGCAAAAACAAAAGTTACGTTATCAAATATCTCATCTGAATGAAAAGTGAAGTGATTTGATTTGCAGAAGGTTTGGCTGCTGTGTCAAGCAAGTGGAGCAACCAGTAAAGAGGTCACCTTACTTCATGCAGCTCAAGAAATAGAAACAAAGCCAAAATGTTGGTGAATAAATGTGAATATACAGAGGACAAAAACCGTGCGCAAATGACACGAATTTTCACAGACAACAATCGATCCGATAATCGTAAAATTGGTTGGTAATTCTTTTCCACCGAGCAGCTGATATGAAAGCCACCACAGTCGCTTCACATTGAATAGATTTAAAATATAAATGTATACCAGTTTTTTTTTTTAGGGGGGGGGGGTTCTTGGGTCACGTTATACTGCGAAAAACAACTTATTCGTTTTTGTTTTAATTATTATTATTTATCTCGTGGACTTTACCAGATAACCTAAAAAAAACAAAAACGGTTATTCCCTATTGTGTTTCAGCTCAAATGAAATCTGTTTAAGTTTCATGTAAACACTGATAAAACCTACTACATTAAATATATTTTGGTAACGACGACAACAAGTAAACAAAACTCAGTTTATAGAAACAATTACACAAGTTTTTACTAATGTTATAACGCAGGCTTTGTTGTACGGATAAGAAGTTTGGATGAAGTTTGCCTCTCATGAATAGTTTATCCTGTTCATGCCATATTATTAGCATTATCCTGCGTTTGAGAATAAAATTATTTCCTTATCTGCATCTTTCAATACATCTCAACACTTCTAAAGCAAACTTTGTTGACTTTCAACACAAGTTGAATTTAGTATACCTACATACATTTATACATAAGTATATAAAAAGATATATATTATTATACATGGGGGCGATGATATTTTGCCAATCAAACCCAATCGCTATATGTTTGGACTTTATTTCAGCTTTGTTATTGTTATTTTTCTCTGTCGAAGCTCCTTCATCACACATCCTGCAACCTCTTTGACGATTCTTTAACCCGTATGTCTCCTCTTGTTCTGCTTAATCCATTTTTTGAAAGACAAAACAGAATAAGCAGAACAAGAGCAAACATGTGGGACAAGGAGTCACTCAAGATATCACAGGATGTGTGATGAAAGAGCTTTGACATACAAAGAAAAAAAAAAAGAAAAAAATAATAATAATAATAATAATAATAATAATAATAATAATAATAATAATAATAATAATAATAATAATAATAATGGTTTTAAATGTTTTCACAAGGGCAGCAATTTTTTAGCGGGGAGGAGATGAGTCGATTTCATCGACCCTAGTGTTCACGTGGTACTTATTTTATCGACCCCGAAAGGATGAAAGGCAAAGTCAACCTCAGCGGAATTTGAACTCTGAATGTAGCAACAGGTGAAATACCGCTAAACATTTCATCCAGCGTGCTAACAATTCTACCAGCTCACCACCACCTAACATCATCATAATAATAATAATAATAATGATAAAGCTCAAGTAAAGACCGAAACATACAGTGCATGTGTTTAATTGGTAAAATATGATCATCTCCAAAGATAACACAATATCTGTTTCAACACACAATTTTACATCAAGAATCTTACAAAACAAATACATAAACATATATATATATATGCATACACACATTCATATATATATATATATATATATATATATATATATATATATATATATGTGTGTGTATATATATACACATATGCAAATATATATATAAATACACATATGCATTTACATACATACATAAATACATATAAGTACCAGGCTTACGAAGAATAAGTCCAAAGGTTGATTTGTTCGACTAAAGGCCGTACTTCAGCATGGCCACAGTCAAGTGACTGAAACAAAAAGTATATATATATATATATATATATAAATATATATATACAAATATATATATACAAATATATATATATATACACACACACATAGTACACATGTATAAACACATAGTACACAGAAAATATAGGATATCAAAATGATACATGTATACAAGATATGGTAAGAAGGAGACCAAGAAAGAGAGAGAGATAATGAACACGTGTGTGTGTGTGTGTGTAAAACAATGCATTCATCAATATTTATTGAGGTCATGCATGGTACTTAAAATAGAAAGATATATCCCAATTAAAGCTGTTAGAAAAGGAGGAGAGGGGTAGATATGAGATTAAGATTAGATTAGTAGATCATTGCTTGGGATGGATGCATACAGACAGACATACATACATATATATCTATATCATCATCATCATCGTTTAACATCTGCTTTCCATGCTAGCATGGGTTGGACGATTTGACTGAGGACTGGTGCAACCGGATGGCTACACCAGGCTCCAATCTGATTTGGCAGAGTTTCTACAGCTGGATGCCCTTCCTAACGCCAACCACTCCGAGAGTGTAGTAGGTGCTTTTACGTGTATGTATATATATATATATATATATATATAGAGAGAGAGAGAGAGAGAGAGAGGGTGGCCCAAAAGTCACAAATATGATATTCATTTATGTTCTGCTTTAAATCGTCAATACCTCAGCACCATATAGTTTATATATAGGAAACATGTACATTAGGTGTGAAAAATCACATCATGTAAATTACAAATAAAAAATGTAATTAAGACAAATTTATAAAAATTTCAAATCCTTTTGCAACTTTTGGTCACCCTGTGTACACACACACACACACACACACACACACAC
>NC_069001.1:36925246-36929809 GCF_001194135.2 Octopus bimaculoides
TTTTTTTTTTTTTTTTACGTGTCTCCTTTTTTTTCAGGAATAGCTTGATATAGTGGTGAATAGTCAACAGTGGTGGAGAGTATAAAAATTAAGAAATGAAGTTAGCTGTCATGGAAGATTAGAAGCCATGTGAATGTTGAAAAAGAGTTGCCTGCATCATGAGGGCTGATGCCAGGTATCAAACTGCTGAAATGATGATGACTGCCATTTCAGTGTTCTGTCAGCACTGCAAAGGCTGTGAGACGTGGCATGGACAGCTGCAGCAGAGACCACAAAGCCGTGGCCAGCAGGCGTCCTGAGTGTGTCTGCACAAGGGAATCTGGGCTTTGGTGAGAGAAATGGGTGCTAGAGTTGCCACCTTGAAGCAGGCCCTGAATGAGGACCTTTGCTACCACTCATACAAGAGGTGCAAGGGACACATTCTGACAGCCAAAGCCAAGGAGAAGCACTTGACAAAGATGAAGAAGCTCCTAAATCGGCAGAGGCATCCTGTTGAACCAGGGACGATCTGGTTCTTCTAAGATGATAAGAACTTCTGCTAGACCTAGTTGTACAACACCTAAAGTAACAGGTGACTTGCCCACAATCAACGTGATATCCCACATATCATGAGAACCAAGTTCCCCCAAACTGCGATGGTCTTTGGATGTGATTCCAGTGAGGATGACATTATGTCACCCACACATCTTTGAACAGGGATTTAGGCTCAATTCAGACAGCTATGTGAAGCTGTTAGAGACTGTGGTGAAGCCCTGACTAGAGAGGGTTGCTGCTGGCAGCTCTTTGCCATACTTCGAAGAACAGTCAGAAATGATTGTTGGAGAATTTCTATGGCTTCGCTAGCCTCAATTTCTGGCTTCACTATTCCTCCAATTATAATCCCATGGATTATTATTATTATTATTATTATTATTATTATTATTATTACCTCCGCCTTAGGGAAGGTGGAGATATTGTTTTCAGTCATGTTTGTTTGTTTGTCTGTGGACAAGATATCTCAAGATCCGTTGGATGGATTCAGATGAAACTTTCAGGAATGTTTGGCCTTGTGATTGACATGAACTGATTAGATTTTGGGATCAATTGGGTACCAAACAAGAATTTTGGATTGTTTTTCCTGGTTTTTTTTATTTAATAATAATAATAATAACAATAATAATAATAATACTTTCAAATTTTGGCACAAGGCCAGCAATTGCAGCTGAGGGAGTAAGTCAATTACATTGACCCCAGTGGTTGATCGACTACACCCCTAAATGTTCAACTGGTACTTATTTTATCAGCCCCTGAAAAAATAAAAGCCAGGACAAAATGCTTAGCAGCATTTCTTCTGGTTTTAGGTTTTGAGTTCAAATTCTGCTAAGGTCGACTTTGCTTTTTATCCTTTCGGGGTTGATGAAGTATGTAACAAGTTGAACACTGGGGATTGATGTAATCAACTAACCCCTTCTCCTAAAAAAAATTGCTGATCATGAGCCGAAATTTGAAACCATTATTATTATTGTTGTTGTTATTATTATTATTATTATTACAAATGCATACATTGCTTCCGTCATCTACTACCATCTGACCGTCATCCCTTGCCCTGCTTCATGGCTGACCAAACTGGAACAATTGCTCTTCTGCTTTCTGTGGAAGGGACATGTTCCACCCATCAGACAGTCCATCTGCTGTCAACAGCCACTGAGTGGAGGACTGGGAATGCTGTGGCTAACGATGCGCAGACACACGCTGAGGCTGCAGCATTTCCAGCATTTTCTTAATGGTGAACAGGTGTAGTTACCATTTGTCAAGCAGGGTTTTCTCATTGACAGAGCTACAGTCTTGGATTAAGCGTACACCAAGAAAGGGCGCTTGGCCCCTGGAGTGTCAGCAAGCGCTCACAGCTTTCTGCCAGTCAGGCAACATGGTCAGTGGAAGTTCCACCAAAGAGTTATATCGGGGATTAGTGGCAGGCAAGAGTAATAATGTCCTCGGGGAAACTCTGAGTGTTGGGAGGGATCAATTAACTGGTCTTTTCCGGAGGACTTTTGGGCCGGAGCCTATGGATGACTTCCAGAAATCCCTGTAAAATTGGGGATAGAGAGAGAGAGAGACTGTCTCCTTCATGTGATTTCTGGTGAGGGCTAGTGACAGGAAGGGCATCTGCTCATTGAAAAATCACAGCAAATTCGGTCAGACACAAGCACGAAAAAAAGTGAACATATGATGATGATGATGATGCTGAAGAGAGGAGAATAGCAGTCAATAAATATATAGGCCAAGGTAAAATAAATACCTATGTTAATCTTAATCTCTACCAAAGGAGTGTAACACTAGATATGTATACATATATATGTGTGTGTGCATGTGTGTGTGTATATATATATATATATATATATATATATATATAAGGATTTACTTTTCGTAATGAGATAAAAAACCAAGGCTGTGTATAATATAACTGTAAGACCTTCTATTAATTTATAAACGTTCTATATTCACATGCTGATATATGACCTACGTTGGACCCCTTATTTGCAGAATCACTGAACCTGGAGTTTAACTGTGGTCTATCCATAGCACTTAATCAGCATTACCTGAAACCTCTGGGTCTAATTGACACCACTATCGCTCATAATATACATACATATATATATATATATATATGGTTATTGGAGAAAAGAACAAAAGCTGAATGGCTTAAGCATTGAAGCAGTGTGTGTGTGTGTGTGTGTGTGCATTAGCATGCATGTACATATGTGTAACACTGTGCATGTTAATTTCTATGCACGTATTATGTTTGGGGATTGTATATAGATAAATATAAACCTACACACCCATATATACATGTATGTGTGTAATCAAATACATGTTTGTGTGTACACATGCATAAAAAATCTCAGTCAAATCTTTCTCAGTAAAATTTTTTCAAGCTAATTTGTTTTACATTTTTTTTTTTTTTCCCGGTTGGGAGAACACTTGAGTTGATAGAGTGTATGTTGGGAGTGGGGTATATAAGGGTATAAATAAACTTTGGAGCACAATTATTAAAGGCACGACTATTTATGGTTCAATTATTATAGAGACGGAAGACATAAAAACATATATAGACCTTGGGTCACACCAGAGATGATCTTGGATCAGAACAAATGGGTGGTAATCCTAGATCAGTGGTTCTCAACCATTTTTTGTCTATGGGACTCCTTTGATTCCTTTTTTCATTCTACGACACTCTCATAGCCATTCGATGTTTAAAAGAAAATTCTATTGCATTTTTATAATTTTGATATTGGGAATTTCACAAAAAAATTAGTTTAAATATTTCAAGAGTTGTAGAAATATAATCGATTTACTCCACACAAATTTTAACAACAAAATCTTATATAGACCCCCCGCCCAGGGTCATACGGACCCTGGTAGAGAACCACTAGTCTAGAGGGTAGAATGAGAGATTGTAGGCAGAAGGAGGAGGAGGAGGAGTATTGTAGGCAACATGGAAGAAGAAAGGGATTAGCAACAAGGGTTACTGAGAAAAAAAAGTGGGGACAGAATTGAAAGGTGATAGAGGTTTAGAAGAAAACTACCCCTCGGTTCTTCTGCCTACAAAGAAAGGAGCTTACAGTAAATCACTAATGTAATCCATTTAATATCAATCCGTCTGAGACTACCCTTGCTCAATGATGTGAACTTCATATTTTAAAGGGATCTAAATTAACTGAAAGAGGAATATGTTAATGAAAGGATTAAGTAGGAGTTGTTAAGTGGGCCCTTAACACGCACGACTTTTGGAAACATTTCTTCATGCTCAGAATTGCTGAAGCATGGAATAAACTACGCACATCAGTTGTTAGCTGTCAGGACATTACATCATTCAAAACTATCAGCATCATCCTCATCCTCATCATCATCACATTAGCATCCATATTTCATGTTGGCATGAGTTAGACAGTTTGACTGGAACTGGTAAGCCAGAGAGCTGCACCAGGCTCCAGTCTGTCCTGGTTTGGTTTCTATGGCTGGATGCCCTTTCTAACGCCAACCACAGAGTGTACCAGGTGCCTCTAACATATCACCAGCACAGGTGCCTCTAATGCATCACCAGCACCGATGCCTCTAACACGTCACTGGCACCGATGCCTCTAACATATCACCACCACAGGTTTCTCACCACCACAGGTTTCTCACCACCACAGGTTTCTCACCACCACAGGTGTCTCACCACCACAGGTGTCTCACCACCACAGGTTTCTCACCACCACAGGTGTCTCTAATATTTCGCCCAGCATGGATATCTTTAACATATCACCAGCTCACCTGTCATTTACATGACCTGAAATTCACCAATAATAGACTTGATGTCTCCACTTATTTTTTTAAATGATTCTTTTACTGTGCATTTCAAGTGTATTATTCTATGTACTCAAGGTGGTGAGCTGGCAGAATCGTTAGCACACCGGGCAAACTGCTTTAGTGGTATTTCATCTGTCTTTACAGTCTGAGTTCAAATTCCGCCGAGGTCGACTTTGCT
This sequence comes from Octopus bimaculoides, assembly GCF_001194135.2. NCBI lineage: Eukaryota > Metazoa > Mollusca > Cephalopoda > Octopoda > Octopodidae > Octopus > Octopus bimaculoides. The sequence continues at coordinate 36,929,757 of NC_069001.1, forward strand.
TTCATCCTTTCAGAGTCGATAAATTAAGTACCAGTTGCGTACTGGGTTGATTT
>NC_069001.1:36929819-36934180 GCF_001194135.2 Octopus bimaculoides
CCCCCCCCCCCCAAAAAAAAATTTTAGGCCTTGTGCCTAGAGTAGAAAAGATTATTCTTATGTACAGTTCATGCATTCTTGGCTATTATTTCTGCTGGTTTGTAGTGCACTTGAGTGCTGTATACAATAAGTTCATTATTACTTACTTTCATTTTTAAATCTGTCTCCTTGACAACCTCTTTAACCCTTTTAATATCAACCTCCCTCAGACTATCCCTAGTTCTATAATACAAACCTCTTGTTGATCTAAATCTGGGGTTCTCAACCATTTTTATCCATGGACCCCTTTTGATTACTATTTTATCCTGGTGGACCCCCACAGCCATTTGAGGTTTCAAAATTCCTATTTTGTTTCGCACACATTAACTTGTCATAGGCTGATGTAAAATGTTTGAGAAAGAAGCTGTTTCTTCCAATATATATATATCAATACCTACATTTAAATACTATTGTGAATCTCCAATTCACTATTTTATTGTGTGGACCCCACAAAATCTGGTTAATATAAAGATCTTCACCCATTAACAAAAACAAAACAAAAAACCCCAGCCTGCTGGGTGTTAACAACTGTGTAGAAAACAAATATGACAAAAAAAATTTGCGCCAACAAACCTGGGGTGGGGGGAGAGGGCTAAAACAGATTTTTAAAAAAAGTGTAACACGTGTTCATTGTGTTATCACAGTCTTGTGAGATTTGGCAGTTATTTCTAGCATGTGGATAGCCTGCTTGTAGGCCAAGGCTGTAGAATAGGGACGGGAGTGGATTGGGTGTATATATATAGACATATATGTGTGTATATATATATATATATATATATATATATTGATAGAAAAGGTAAGACAACAAAAGAAAGAAAGAGACCTCGATATTATGTACATAGAGGAATTTATCTGTAAATAATGTGTGACAATTATTCGGTAGCCATGATAACACTCCAAGTTTTGGATGTTGGGGCAGCGTGGGTTTCCGCCCCAACATCTGAAACTCTGAGTTTTATCATGGCTACCGAATAATTGTCACATATTATTTACAGGTATCTCTTACTTTCCTTTCCCCGAGTGTCTAGTAACACAATCTGTATCACGTCCTCACATTGTTGTTTTTTTTTGTCTTTTTCCTTTTTTGAACTTATATATATATATATATTTATATATATATATATATATACACACACACACACACACACATATTTTTTTTTGTTGAACAATTGAAATTTTACAAACAAATTTTACTCAGAATCCTAATCTTTGTATCTTTCTATGCATTTTGCAAATAAAAAAAAAATGTCTGGAAAATGTGAAAAATGAAATGGGGGTACTGAAGTTTTGAAAATGTGATTTTTGACAATTTTTGAAAATAACCAAAAACGTGGGATTCTGTAAAAAAAAATAATAAATATATATCCATTTTACTGAAAGTTATGACGGAAAAATTGGATCGTGTTAATTTTCCGAAAGTTCTCTCCTCACCCACCAGGTTCGTTTGAGCAAATTTTTTTTTTGTCATATTTTTCTACACTGTTGTTAACATCCAGCAGGCTGGGGGCGGTTTTTTGTGAAGATCTTTATATTTATATTTTGTGAAGATCTTTATATTTATATGGACGCTGGTTGAGAACCACTGATCTAAATGAAAAGCTTTTATCAAAATTTTATGTCAATCTATTGTTCCTAACATTAATTTCCAGAATCAAAATACAATGGTGGGTTTTGAAATGATAACCTCTGATAGAAGCCAAAAGCATTTTGATGTTTGAAAACTACGACAATTTGCAATGGGCAAAGAAGAAATTTAACTAAAAAATATATTTACAATAAATAAAAATGAAAAACAAATTTACAAAGTAAATTTCAGATATTTAAAAATTTTTGAAAACCGTTGATACAGTGCCAATAATACATACATAAGTACATGATGTGTACACACACACACACACAAACAAACAAACAAAGAGAAAGTAATAGACAAATAGACAGGTAGACAGGTAGACAGGTGGATATATATGCAAACAGACAGATAGACATAGATAGACAGACAGATTGATAGACAAAAACAGATAGAAAGACTGATAGATATATGGGGAGTTAGATGCATAGGTAGATAGATAGATAGATAAATAGATAGAGAGAAAGGGGGGGGAAGATAGAGTTAAGTAGACAAATAGACAGACAGACATAATCCATGTAAAAGAAGTGAATAACACGGAACCTCATTCATACACATCCACACATCCACATGCATTCACACCATTTAAAAATGATCCTAAATCTCTTCAAGTAGATGAATCAAGGCTTGTAAAGGTGAGTAGAGGGTTGTAAGGAAAGTGGGTTCTGTTATTTACATAAGACATAGGTGTCCAGTGAGTGTGACAACATGAACAATGAACAAAGGAGAAATATTGGTTTCACTCACATACGATGGAAACGGCTGAGACCAATGACGGTGTAAATATGAAAAAGAAACATTGTGTGGTTCTCCTGCTTTTACAAGTAGACGAGTGAAGATTGTCCCACTTATATAGGATGAGTGTAGATTATGAGTGTCACTCACATGATGTAATTTATAAGGGTGTGTCAGTCACTTAAGTGTGTTAAGTAGATTTACGTCAAGGACAGGAAGTGGAGTAGTGATTTCCTGACATGTGCTTAGGGACACAAAAAGCACATTAGAATCAACGTTGACATCCTAAATACATGGTAAAGTCTAGGAATAAACTTTGAAATATCCATATTAAACAAATGTAAATTGTCTAATGTGGAATTCTCTAAAGACCATTCATTTTATGTCTGTTTTTGTATGCTTACATGCATTAGATGAATATATTTGAGGGATTGTCCTTCTGGCACTAACACTTAGCCTGGGTTTTCAAGTAAGGGATCCCTTATTTAAAGGTAACAGGATGAACTGACAAAAGAAAATGGCAACTCTGACTATTGCACTTTCATACGAATGTAAACAAGCACACACACACACACACACACACAGGTGCAGGTATGGGTGTGTGGCCAAGAAGTCTGCTTCCCAACTATGTGTGATCTTGGCACCTTCTTGTGATTGTATCTGAACTATTAGAGTTATTATCACAATTTATCCAGTACAACCTTTAAACAAGTAAATAATATTTTCCTAAAGAATAGATCCACTTATTTCAGTTAGTGACTTATTCACAAATATGCCAACACTAGCGCCCCTGAGGGTAATATTCACTGGGAACACGCAAAAGCCTTTTTCAGAGTTATTTACTTTGAATTGTTATTACCTCATGTCTGATTAGCCAGTTATTACATAATATGCTTCACAATTTTGGTATACATACCTTATTGGTATTTCCTCCTATGTTCTATATACTCTGGGAATGCATTAAAGCCCTTTTCAGGGCTATTTTATTTGAATTCTTACTATCAGGTAACTAATTTCATGTTATTACATAACTGACTTCACAATTTGGGTATTCATAACTTATTAGGAATTCCTAAAAACAAGATCCTGTGTAAGACACTGTGGTACTCTCCGTAAATGCACAAAAACCGTTTTAAGGGCTACATACTTTGTATTGTTATTGGATTAGCATAAAAATTATGAGAACAGAACCAAGAGATAAGCCCCGCTTTCCCGGGAATTACCTGGTACATCAGCTTATATATATATATATATATATATATATATATATATATATGAATGAGTGTACAATATAAAGGAAGGATCCAGGGGAATAATTACAAGGTAGCTAAATGTTGCTTAAGTGTCCTAGGAAACAATGCACACACTTATGTGGGATTTGAACCTGGAGACAACCAAAACATATTTAGGAGGAAAATAGGTAAAATAGAAAAAGGAGACAAATGCTCAAGATGTTATTAAATCATTTGTATCTTTTTATCTCCTACACATGTTTCGCTGGATGCATCCAAAATACATCCAACAGGATGAATAATGATCACCTATGCATCAATCTCTTCATGGAGGATATAAATAATAGTACTCATCAAATAGACATTTTAACAAATATATGAAGCCCCAGGAAATGCAACGTATATATATATATACATATACATATATGTATATATATATATATATATATGTATACATGTCTCTTAAAGGATAGAGCTCAAAATCAATGCATTGAAGATACTTTATTGCAGCAACAATTATAATAACAGAAACAACCACAATAAGCCAAACCTATGCACATTTCAATAGGGTATCCCGGAAAAATAAACCACATCATAAGATGTCTCGTAAAATATTGTAACAAATTACAACATATTACAAATATTACAAATTTCTGGATACTCCATCTCATCAGGGTCGCATTATTGCCATCACCAATACTATTATTAGCAAAACACACACATCATCC
>NC_069001.1:36936387-36957363 GCF_001194135.2 Octopus bimaculoides
GTATACATATATGGAAAGCCATGTATTGAAGGGAACGCTAAAATGTGAAAATGCCGTTAAGGAAATATATTTCGAGATGAGGAGAAAGTATAGATAAATAGGGACGGGGGAAAGATAAAACAAAGAAAAAAGAGAGAGAAGGGAAATGATCGGGCAAGATTGGATGGATAGAGGATGGGAAGAAAGACTGACTGGAGGAATAAAGGTTGGATAAATAATAAAGAAAAAAATAAAGGATAATTTGCAGAAATTATTGTTAGGTGAGGGATAGATACTATTTGAAAAAAGCGAAGGAGTGCTTTGTTTTTTGTTTGTTTTTTTTTCGATGTTTACACGGTTAATTATCTAAATAATACCCAATTCTATCAAAAAAATCCATATTCCTTACCTTCATAAGCCTAAAAAATAAACAGTCCAAGGGAAGTAACTGTGCTTCCCCTTCATTTTTACATCCTTTTAAAAGTAACGCCAGGTTTTTTAGTAATAAATCTTGCATAGAATCACGCAACCCTAATAAAAAAATATTTGGTTGATTATTCCATACGGTAAACAAGTAAAAGAGTAACCTTCCCTTCTTATTTCGTCAAGCTATAGAAAGGAACTTCCCTATTAAATCAAGGTACCACTCAACTTTGACAAACGATGCTGGTGTGTTTACATCCCCGTAACTTATCTGTTCGGCAAAAGAGACCGATAGAATAAGTACAAGGCTTACAAAGAAAAAGTCCTGGGGTTGATTTGTTCGACTAAAGGTAGTGCTCCAGTATGACCGCAGTCAAATGGCTGAAACAAATAAAAGAATAACCGGAAATGGCTCTGACACAAATCCACCAATTAATAGAAAAGAAGATTAGCCCATTAGCGTTTGGTTTACTCTGTGATGTTTACTTATGCAAATTGTTTTCAATTAATCAATGCCTTATGTGACTGCTTCAAGTTTTCCATGATGTGATCATTTGTATTTAGAACGACATTGTAGGGTAGGTGAAAGAGGCTGGATCTGGCCAGTTTGAACATAAAATAGGTAGAATATTGGCGTCAGTCATGTTGGTTTAAATGCTGAAGCAGTGGATCTCAGCTGGGGTCCACATGGCCCCATGGAGATCGACAGTAGATTTTGCTTTTAGAATTCATGTGCAATAAACTGGTTGCACATCTATTATTCTTTATTTGTTTACTTGTTCCAGTCATTTAACTGCAGCCATGCTGGAGCACCACCTTAAGGGGTTTTAATCAAATAAATTGCCCCCAGGACTTATTCTTTGTAAGCCAGGTACTACTTATTTTATCGGTCTTTTTTGCCAGACTGCTACATTATGAGGACATAAACACCAATATCAGTTGTCAAGGCATGGTGGAGGGGGACAAACATATATATATATATATGACAGACTTCTTTCAGTTTCCATCTCCCAAATCCACTCACAAGGCTTTGATCATCCCAAGGCTATAACAGAAGACACTTGCCCAAGGTGCCACACAGTAAGACTGAACCCAGAACCAGGTGGTTGAGAAGTAAGCTTCTTACCACTGGAACTTTCCATTAGTTTTTCACAGATAACAAATCTGTCGAGTGATGAATATGAATAAAAGATCAGTTGTAAATGTAAGTGCTGGATTGGACCGGATTGCCCAGCATGTTCTCTCCACCAACCAGAGTCCAATGTGGGGGGCCATGAATCTGAGCTTGAATCTAACTGGTTTGATGAGCCTATTCTGCTACGCTGGCTTGACATGGCTTGGCAGAGGGGTGCATTTAAAAAAAAATTTTTTATTCATACTCAGGAGTACTTAAGTCATTACATCGACCCCAGTACTCAACTGCGATATGAATAGGAAGCAAACTTAGCCACACAATCATGCCTGTGCCCTCCTCTATATCAATCAGAGTTGTTGTGGCTTTTTTTACCCCAGATACCTTTTCAACTTTCTTCTGTAATAAACAGTTTACTAAACTGATCTAAAACAAAAAACAAACCCAGTAATTACACCTGTATTAGTGCCTACAGACTATGATATTCTAGCAAAGCAAGTGAGAATAGACACTAAAAATGAGTTTGATACAGGTTTGAGAAACTGATGGGTGTCTAGTAAATAAATTCCAGATCTGCAATTCCTGGGCTAAAAAAACATGAACCCATCAGAAAAACAAGGATGTGAAGCCAATGACAATTCTAGAATAAAAGGGTACCATCCATAATGAATATGCCATGTGTAGGTAATAGTAGTAAATATGCCATATACAAACAACTGTAGTAAATATGCTATAGGTAGGCAATTTTAGCAAATATGTATACAGCTGCAGTAAATATGCCATATGTAGGCAACTGTAGTAAATACACCATGTGTTGGCAATTGTGGTGAAGATACCATATTTAGACAATTGTGGTAAATATACCACATGTAGGCAATTGGACTAAAAGATTTAACTAGAACCTGTAAGTCAAACTCTAACATAATGTATTTTAAACAAAAACAAATGGAGAAATTGTATATAAAGCTCCCAGTTGGAAAAATAATGCGTTGTGTGAGAGATAAGCCCAGTCATTCAGTGAAATACAATACCTGCTGCCAATGATTCAAAGACTGGAATAGATATCATCAATTTAATGGCATAACATTTTCTAGTTAACAAGTTAGCTAAATTGATGAATTCATTTGACTGGAATTACTTTTCAGATTTTCTTTTTTTTTTTTTTTCTTTAACAAACATCTACTACGAAGAAATACAGATTTCTAAATGAAGTTTACCTAAAAAGTAAAGGAATTGTAATACAAGGTGACTTAAAAAAAGAAGAAATACTTCGTAATTTTCAGCAGAGAGTGCAGAAGAGCAAAAGTCTAACCTACAATTCAACTCTTGATTAGAAAAGCAATGGAGAACCATGCAAAAGAGTACTCATGCCATTACAAAAGAAGAAAAACAATAATAACAATAATAATCTTTCTGTCAAAGGGATCTAAGATTAAATTTGAAATAAGCAACTAAAAGGCAACTGGATTTCTAGAGGTGTAAACTTTAAAAACAGCTATAATCTAAGATAAAGGGAAGCAAGTGAGTCACTAGATGAGCAGCAATAGCAGACTAGTGTTAAGATGGACTAAACTAATCATCAGACAGATATACTATACCATTAGCAACAAGCGCTTTTTTTAAAATTATTATTTATTTGCTAAAGCACGGAAAAATGTTCATTTAACAAAGTCAGTCGGGAAAACTGAAAAGACAAATTAAAAAATAAAAAGAAAATATGTATTGAACAATATTGATAGACTGACAGGAGAAAAATGAATAGATAAATAGAGATTATCAACATGGTGTAGTATTTAGAACAAGCTTGACTAAGTTGCAGTTTCATGTGATAGAAAAATACAGGAAAAAAAAAAAATCATTGAAAAATGAAAAAAAACACTGGAAGAGTCATAACACTAGAAGCTTCGTTAAACAAACAGAAATAATTCAAGAATAGAACCGCTGAATAATCAAGAATCAAACCTAGTCTAACTACATTTTGGTTCTTCTTTTGGTGTTATGCCATATAGCAGACACTTTTGAGTGTCATTTTATCATTGGTTCTTTTTACATACAGACTGCTGCCATCTTTACATTAGATCTTTTGATATTATCATCATTTAACATCCGTTTTCGATGCTGGCAAGGGTTGGGCAATTTGACAGGAACTGCCAAGCTGGAAGGCTACACCTAGCCAGGGGGATAACTAAATCGTTAGCCCCCTGAACAAAATGCTTAGAGGCATTTCATCTTTCTTAATTGAGTTCATTTTCTGCTGTGGTCGACTTTGCCTTTCAACTTTTTGGGGTCACTAAAATAAATACCAGTTGAGCACAGGGATCACTGGAATTAACTTACCCTCCCACTTGAATTTGTTGACCCTATACTAAAATTTGAAATCATTATTAAGCTATTAATCTCTAGATTAAGTCAGCAAGCTGGCAGAATCATTAGCACCCTGGACAAAATGCTTAGTGGTGTTTCATCCATCTTTACATCCTGAGTTCAAATTCCACCAAGGTTGACTTTGCATATCATTTTTTTGGAGTCTATGAAATACCAGTCAAGTACTGGGGTCAATGTAATTGACTAAATCCCTCCCCCAAAATTTCAGGCTTTGTACCTATAGTAGGAAGGATTATTTGGTGAGCTAGCAGCGTTATTAGTGCACCAGACAAAATGCTAAGCATCATTTCTTCTGGTTCTTTATGTTATGAGTTCAAATATCTTCAAAGTCAACTTTGCCTTTCATCCTTTCAGGATTGATAAGATGAAGTACCATTTAACCCTTTTGACATCAACCCACCTGAAACCGCCTCTGGCTCTGTAGAACAAATGTCTTGTTTTCAAAAGTTTTGAATTAATATCTTCCACCAAAACCTTAGTCACAATTTATGTTCCTAACACTAGCTTAATGATAACTAAGTTATTTTACTAAATTCTTTGTTATATTTAAAATTAATTGAAAGGAAACACAGAGCATCTCAACAGAAATACAGTAACAAAAGGGTTAAAGTAATTGACTTGCTCCCAACCCTCAAAACTGCTAACTATGTACTAGTGTTTGAAACCATTATTATTATTATTATTATTATTATTATTATTATTATTATTATTAAAGCAGCTAAAGGTGACAAAGTGACAGAATCATCAGCATGCCAGGCAATATGCTTAGCAGCATTTCATGTCTTTATGTTCTGAGTTCAAATTCCTCTGAAGCCAGCTTTGACTCTCATCCTTTTGGGATCAATGAAAAAAGTAGCAGTTGAGCACTGGATCAATACAACCAATTAGCCTCCTCTCTCCAAAATTTCAGGCCTTGTGCCTATAGTAGGAAGGATCGTTAAGGCAGTAGTTAGCTGACTGAATCGTTAGCAAATCAGACAAAATGCCTGGTGACATTTCTCCTGATTCTTTATGTTCTCAGTTCAAATGCTGCTGAGACCGACTTTACTTTCCGTCTTTTCCAGGTCAAGAAAATAAAGAACCAGTCAATGCAATCTACTTGCACCTTGTTCTCAAAGTTGCTGACTTCATACCAAAATTAGAAAGAATTATTGGTCTCCCTACTTACATGTAGTGTCTATATATTTAGTCGTGTCAAAAGGACCAATGAAAAGATAGCAGTCTATACATGACCAACTGAAAAGAGCCAAAGAAAAACAATGACATTTGAAGTGTTTGGGTACAAGGATAACAAATGAAAAAACAACATTTCTACTTAGTTTTCTACTCAGAACCATTACTACATATCTAGCAAAACTTCTCAAAACCATGCTTTTTGCTTCCAACCTTCATTCAAATTCTGTCCAAGTCTAAGTTGGGCTTCAGCTATGTGTGAGCCTACAAAGAACATAACTTGTAGAAAGAATCATTTCAGCTTATATTTTTTTCTATTTTTTAAAAATTTTTTCATGAAATTTTAAAAATTCAAAGCAGATACATTTTCTTCTGCAAAAATTTTTCCAAAAATTTTCAATTTAATGTTTTTAATTCACATGATATATTTGAAAAACAATCTTTGCTATTTTACTAATACATCATTTCAAAAACAAAAACATATTAATCTGAATCTAAGAACTCAAAGAATGCAGACTAAAACTCACCCAAATTCACAGACTCTTTTAAAATAAGCAAGATCTTATATGTCCTTCAATTAGGTGTATGTAAGAGGGTTTCACAATAATGTACCAGCTCCAGCATTTGATGCGGCCGGAAAAAAAACTGCCAAACTTGCTATTTTCAATTTGGTGTTCATGCCTACTATCCTCACCTATTCTGTTATTCTTTTACTTGTTTCAGTCATTTGACTGTGGCCATGCTGGAGCACAGCCTTTAGTCGAGTAAATCAACCCCAGGACTTATTCTTTGTCAGCCTAATACTTATTCTATCAGCCTTTTTTGCCGAACCGCTAAGTTACGGGGATGTAAACACACCAGCATCAGTTGTCAAGCAATGTTGGCAGGACAAACACAGACACACAAACATACACACACACACACACATACACACATATATATGGGCTTCTTTCAGTTTCCATCTACCAAATCCACTCACAAGGCTTTGGTCAGCCCGAGGCTATAGTAGAAGACACTTGCCGAAGGTGCCATGCAGTGGGACTGAACCCGGAACAATGTGGTTGGTAAACAAGTTACTTACCACACAGCCATTCCTGTACCGATATATATGATGATTGATATATTCATATCATCATTTAATGTCCATTCTACATGTTCGCATGCATTGGATGGTTTGACAGGAGCTGGCCAGTTACGGCCAGTTTTGTCTGTTTTGGCATGGTTTCTATGGTTGGACACCCTTTCTTATGCCAACCACTTTACAGAGTGCACTGGGTGCTTTTAACATGGTACCAGCATAGGTGCTTTTACATGGCACCATTCTTAGAAAGTACTCATTGATTAAGCAAACTTGGTTAACCATATCAATCCATCAGATACCAATAAATTCAAATCGAATTAACATCCCAAGTAATTCCTTGCATATGATAAGTAACTCCAAATACTGTTTAAAAGAATTTCAAGAAATCCAGAGTATACAACAACATGAACTTGAATGGAGAAATCAGATTTTATTTGATGATTATACATACCAATGATCATTTTTCTATTGTGTCAGCATATTTAAATAAATAAAAATACAAAATATCTGAAAATATATTTATTTTTTCCTTGTCTGCTGACATCATTATACGTTTAAATACTAACCTGCTTTTCCTTAGAATATTATATTTCTTCTCAACATTCTTTCCAAATGCCTTCAGTTCATTTTAAATGTAACCCATTTGGAATTACTTTGATAATGTTAGTTCAGCATTAACTTTTGGATATTTTGAAATGACTGAGAATATATCTAAATATCTTGAAACAATAGAAACAATCACTGGTATTCTTTGGTGGAATTATTTAATAAAGATATAACTTCTCCATTCTGGCTCATGTCATTATATATACACACACACACATGTATATATATAGAACAAACAGTGAGGGATTATCAATCTGGGGAAAATACTTCATAAGCTCTCTGTTGGCACACCAGGCTAATAATATTACTTAAATTTTAAGGCGGTAAGCTGGCAGAAACGTTAGTATGCCAGGCAAAATGCTTAGCAGTATTTCATGGCTTATAAATACTTTCCACGCTGCAATTGTTTTTCTTTCAGCACACAATCTCAGATCAGGTCGCTTGCTATGCAAGTACATCTCCGATATATAAGAAACAAGTTAGAAATAATGGTCATTACATATTTTTCCTTTGTTGGAGCAAATTTGGCTTACAGCTGTTTCCAGTAGTCATTATAGGTACGTTATTGATAGGTTTACTCAAATTGGTCTATTGATCAAGTGAGGAAAATTGGATGACCTAAGAAAATTAATGTTACTTTCGTCAGAGCCATTTCTGGTTATTCTTTTATCCTTTTATTTTTTTACTTGTTTCAGTCATTTGCCTGTTTTTAGTGTTGAATTGTAAATGGAGATGAAAAATGGATCTATTTTCATAATCCTAATAAGAGAAACCAATGGATTTGCTCTGGTAGGATTCAGAATCTGCCATCAAACAAGGGTGGTTTGAACAGAAGGTCGTGTTTTGTGATGGTGGAATTTCAGGGATTTTGCACTTTGAGCTTGTTTCAGATGGTCATACTGTGAACTCTAACCTTTATGCTCAACGAAAGCCTGCTACCCAGCATTGGTCAACTGAAGATGTGCACTCTTACAGCATGACAATGGCCCCAGCAATGTGAGCAAGTGAAAACTTGAGGAATTTGAGGCGGGAACTGCTGCCTCACCCTGCCTTCAGTCCAGACTTTGCACCATCAAATTACCTCCCACCTTTTCTGAGCCATGGCTTATTTCCTGCATGGAGGTTCGACAATGTGGATGAGGTTGAAAATGGGTGCAAGGAGTTTATTTGCCTCTGAACCAACCAAATAGTAAAAACATGGAATTGAGCTTCTAGCACAACATTGGCAACAGACATCAGAATACAAATATTCTGATGAATAGACACTTTACGTATGTAATTTGTTTGAACTTTTAATTAAAGCTCGGAATACAAAAAAACTTTTGACTCAATCAGCTATTTGTACACACACACACACACACACACACACGCGTGTGTGGGTATGTATGTAGTACTTGTATGTAATATATCTCGTTGGTGAAGAGATAAAACTCGAGATATGGTCTTATAGCTGAAAACTTTAAAATCAAGTCGCTACAATCTGCTAAAATTTATGTTAAAACGTAACTAAGAGACTGAACAACAAATTTATATATTGTTTTAACAGCAGTTAGATATGCGTTGTCTTACTAAATTGATTAAAAGAAAAAGAAAAAAACCACATGCGACATCTGTCGTTAATCAACATCATCACCTTAATAGCAATTGCTTTTCAAAACTGACAGCAATTAGAAGGATTTGCATCAACAAATCTTGCCCTAGGCACATGCATGGCTGTGTGGTTAAGAAATTTGTTTTGCAACCATGCAGTTTCAGGTTCAGTCCCACCAAGCAGCACTTTGAGCAAAGTGTCTTCTATTACAGCTGTGTGTGTGTGTGTGTGTGTGTGTGTGTGTGTGTGTGCATGCGTGCATGCGTGTGTGTGTGTGGTCATTTAACCATGGTTTTCCATGCTGGCATGAGTTGGATAAAAAGTGGCCAGCAAGCCACAGCTCTGTGCCTCTCAAATACCAGCCGAGCACTCAATCCATTGAGCTAAACAGCTCCTGTGTGTGTGTGTGTACATTCAAATTCAAAATGGCTGAAGACTAGCATCAAACTTGAAACTCAACCGTATCAATAAATTCCCCCAAACTATGATGGTCTTTGGGTATGTCTCCAGTAAGAGTGATGTCATGCCAGCCCACATCTTTGAATAAGGCCTTAGGCTTAATTCAGATGGCCATGTGTAGCTGCTGAAGACTGGTCAAACCCTGGCTGGGAAGGGTTGCTACCGGAAGGCCACATGTGTGGCAGCAGGATTCAGCCCCTTGCCATACTCTTGGAAAGAGCCAGATGTGGTTGCTGGACAATTTCTACAATTTCACCAGCTCTTCTTTCTGGTCTCCTAATTCCCCCAATTGTACCCATGGATTTTTATATAGGGGCACAGTTGAGAAACCCAACTAACCACTCTGCCTGCAACACCAAGACCAAACTGGTGGATAAGGTCAAGGAAGTGTTTGATGATCTTCCAAGGGACACAGCAAGGAATGCATGTGCAGGTCCTGGAGGCATCTTGAGGCCATGGTGGAAGCTAAGGGTGACTACTTTGATTAAAATGTTATCACCCAGCCATAATCCAGTTGACATTTTTTGATTTAAAAAAAAAAAAACCTTTTATTTTTAGATGGGATATTGTGTTTTTTATTTTCCTTTTATATAAATGTCAAATTTAGCCCAAATACCCTGTATTTGTATGTGCACATATATATGTATGTATGTGTACACACATGCACATATATATACACACACACACACACACACATATACGTGTGTGTGGTTGTGTGTGTATGTACATACAAACACATTTAATAACAGTTTGACTCAGCTCCACATGACTGAAGTTTTCATGAACATGTAGGAAACGCCCATCTCATTAGAAGCTAGGAATAGATCAGGAGTTTTGAGAGAAATTCCAGAAGGCCTCTAGGTGTTAAGTGTCTATTCGTTAGCTAAGGTTACATTGTTTTAATGCTAACAAAGAAACACCAGCTATTTTCTTCGTTTTGTTTTGTTGTTTTTTTTTTTTAGTTTTAGTCCCACATGTTTGGACAGGTTGTCGACAGGGTGCTGAGTTGAACTGCTTTTAAAAATATATGTAACTCCTATCAAGTGTGTTTAGTGCTAGTTTCTTCTGTTTATTCACTTGTGTGTGTGTGTGTGTGTAAATTAAATCAGCTTGGATATGACAGTTGGAGACAGACAGAGGTGCAGCAGAATTCAGCTGGTATTCATTTACAACAGCTAGACTTGAGCAACATGAAATAACATGCTTTGCTCCATGACAAAACACATCACCCAGTCCAGGAGCCAAAACCTTGACCCTAGCCACTAAGCCACAGAATTTCATATATTATATACACACTTTGTGTGTGTGTGTGTGTGTGTGTGTGTGTATGTATAATATAACCTACCTATTTTAAAGTGATCTATACACACATACAAGTATGTATGTATGTATATATATATATATATATATATAGAGAGAGAGAGAGAGAGAGAGAGAGATGAAGTGGTGCTGAAAAGTTCCTGGCTTTGGGTAAAAAAAAATGAAAGAAGATCAGTTAATTATGATTTTATTCAACACATTCTCCTCTCAGACTCACACACTTGTTGCAACAACCCTTCACTTTTCCTAAGCCCTGTAAAAGAACTCAGAAGGTTGGGCCTTTCGCAATACCCTCAAAGCTAGGAATCTTTCACCACCACCACCCTTGTATATGCACACACACACATATGTACACACATACATAACAGATCAACGAGCTTTTGCACCATCTAAACATCACAAGACTTTGGTCAACCTCAAACAATGGTAGAAGATTGCTATAGTGTTTTCCAGCTTTTGAGTAGGGGACGGGGCTTTATCAGTCTATATATGTCCTATATTTCTTAAAATGGTTTATATATGTCACTATTGTGTTTTCAGTGTTTCATATAAACCTATTTTTTATATAACATCCATCACATTCATTATATTTTTTTTTTTCATATATGTACACATGACTGTCACAATGATCGTCCTTCATATAAACACATTTGCATACAAACATTACATTATATTATATATACATAAATATTAGTAGAGTGTTTTGATTTTATGTTATTTTATACTTTTCAAGCATCTGAAGTTTATTTAACAGCATTTTCACAAATACATCAATTTACATTATTTTCTAAATATATAAATAAATAGAAATAATTTTAAAAAAAGACAAAGAAACATCATGCAGAATCCAACAGCAATTACAATAAACTTCACTCACAAGACAGTCTGATGTTACATACATTTTGAAATGTGTGGTTAAACCTTCGTTTGCTATTACTTTCTATTTTCAAGTATAACAAAATTACTTATCTTATAAAAAATTACAGCCAAATACACGCACACACTCACACACACACACACACTCACACACACACTTTTTTATTCCTTTACATATTTCAGTCATTTGACTGTGGTCATGCTGGAGCGCCACCTTAAAGGGTTTTAGTTGAAGAAATCGACCCCAGGACTAATTCTTTGTAAGCCTAGTATTTACTCTATCAGTTTCTTTTGCCAAACTGCTAAGTTACAGGTACATAAACACAACCAACATTGGTTGTCAACCAATAGTGGGAGACAAACACAGCCACAAAGCCATACATACATATATATATATATATATATATATATATATATATATATATGACAGACTTCTTTCAGTTTCTATCTACCAAATCCACTCACAAGGCTTTGACCAGCCTGAGGCTATAGTAGAAGACATTTACCCAAGGTGTCACGCAGTGGGACTGAGCCCAGAACCATGTGGTAACAAAAAGGTTAACAAAAGAAATCATTGTTATATCTTCAGATGGGAGCCATCATAAACAAGATTGTCCCTTTTCTAAATCTAGCTTCACCCCTTTTGGTAACAACCTGCCTGAGACTACCACTTCTTCTATGATCATGTTTTAAAGTGATCTAAATTAAAAACCTTCCATCAAAATTTCACGTTCATTTTGTTAATTTACATTCCAAACACTCGTATCAGAAGGACAATGTTGTTTTGGTAAATTCTTCATTATTTCCAAAAGTAAGAGGAACAATGCAGTGTAATTCAACAGAAATACACCAACAAAAGAGTTTAGCCCTGAGCTGGGAATAAACAACAGCAGTAATGCTTATCACAGTTCCGGTGTTCTATTTACAATTTATATTTATCTGTTCAACCCTTTTGATACCAGCCTGCCAGCAACTGCCCCTGGTTCTATAATATAAATTTCCTATTTTAAAGTGATCTAAATTAAAACCTTCTATTAAAGGAAGGTTTTAATTTCATTTTAACTCAGTTTCCAATATAAACTTAATAAAGACAATTATTTTAGTAAATTCCTTAATATTTTCCAAACAAACTAAAACAAAGTATATCAACAGAAATTTGGTAACAAAAGGGTTAAAGTGATGCTAATTATAACCTTTCATTGAACTTTCATGTTATTTTATGTTTTCAGCCTCAGACTGATAATGAGAAAGTTATTTGACTAAATTTGTCGCTATTTTGAAAATTATTTGAAACAAGGACAGTGTATTTCAACTGAAATATGGTAACAAAAGGGTCAACACTCAGATTGAGAAGCAATTAAAGAACAGTAAAGAGAAAAGAGGACATCTGAACAACAAATGTTTAGTTTAAAAAAAACAGTCAATATACAAAGAAGTCGATACTTACTGATGCAGCCTTGAGTTTCAAATCCACCTTGTTTACAAAAAGACAAGATAAACAAATCAATGTCATAACAATTGTTTCAAGTATTACATTAATATTTAAATGGTACATTAGTTTATGTAAAATCACAAAAAAATCAATATACATTTTACCTTTCATTGGTTTCGATCATTAGAATGCAGTCATGCCAGAGCGCAGCCTTTGAAGGTTTAGTCAAACAAATCAATCTCGGTGCTTATCTTTTTTTTAAGCCTGGTACTTGTTCTGTCTCTTTTGTTGAATACCAAGTAACAAAAACAAATTGATATTGGTGGTGGTGAGGAAGAAAACACAAACATACACACACACACACATACAACAGGCTTCTTTTGGTGTCCATCGACCAAATCCACTCACAAGGTTTTTGGTCAGCTTTAGACGTTAGCCCAGACTGAACCCACTGATGTAGAAAATATATATTTCCTCTTTCATCATCTGGTCAAGCTTGCTTGGACATTTTCAACTCATGCACACCATCCATCTCAGTCCTGCATTAGTTGAGAGCAGTCTTTGAGAAAGCATTCCATGTCCCTGCTAAGCAGTTTTTGTGTTTATGTGCCCATAACTTAGCGGTTCAGCAAAAAAGGCAGAGAGAATAAGTGTCAGGCTTAGAAAACAAAATAAATAAATAAATAAATGGGTCGATTCATTCAAGTAAAAATCCTTCAAGGCGGTGCTCCAGCATGGCCACAGTCTAATGACTGAAACAAGTAAAATATAAAATATAAACAAATAACTAACTTAAGTAGAACTAAAGAATGAAAAGCAAATAAGTGTGTACACTTACCTGATAATTAAGACAGCTTCTAGTACAGGACTTCAATAAATCCTTGAGTATCAAGGCAAGGATTCCTTTCTGAGAACACATTTCTGACAGAAAATAAAGAAGTGGTAAAGGCTTTGTGTGAAGAATTTTTGGAAAAATTTTTTGATACAGTCACAACATTTGAAAAGAGATTTTCATAAACTAACTATAAATTATATGAAAACAAAAATATCCTGTGAAAGCACTCACACAAAAGCTTCCTTCCATAAGGTCTGTGTTAATATCTTTGTTTTTGTTCTTTAATGGCTTTATATAATAATACCTAATTTAAAATCTTTTTACAAAATGCATAAATAGACACAAGTGTGGCTGTGCGTTAAGAAGTTTGCTTCCCAACCACATGGTTGCAGGTTCAGTCCCACAGTGTGACACCTTGGGCGAGTGTCTTCTACTATGGCCTCACGCCAAACAAAGTCTTGGGAGTGGATTTGGTAGATGGAAACTGAAAGAAGCCTGTCATGTATACATATATGTGTGTGTCTTTGTGCCTGTGTTTTCCGCCACCAACACTTGACAACCAGGGTTGGTTTGTTTACATCCCCTGTAACTTAACAGTTCAGCAAAAGACACTGATACAATAAGTACTAGGTTTTAAAAAAAAGAGCATTGGGTCTATTCGTTCAACTAAAACCTCTTCAAGATGGTGCCCCAGCATGGCCACAGTCAAATGACTGAAACAAGTAAAAAGATAAAAAAGATGTGTGTGTGTGTGTGTGTGTGTGTGCATGTGCGTGTGTGTGCATGTGTGTGTGTGTGTGTGTGTATATATATATACATATACTAAACTTACTACCCAGCGTTGCCCAGTATAGTATTCAGGGAATTGTTTGCCAGTTTGTAGAATGGGAATTCACGGTACTTATGCATGTATATATATTTAAACTTACTTCTGCTCTTATTTAATTGGAACTATCCAAACAATAGTAATCAATTTACATGAATAGAAGCCTTTTTTTTTTAACAATTTTTATCCTGAAAATCACCTGTTACTTCTGTTATAAAGTGAAAGAGAGGAGAAAGTGAAAGAGAAGAGAAAGTGAAAGATGTATGAACGTGTATATGAAATGGACTTGTGTGTGCATGTGAGAGAGAGAGAGAGAGAGAGATCCACTTATACATACATGAGAACACACATTCATTCACTCACTCAATCTCTCTCTCTCACACACACATATGCACATACAAAAAAAAATGTATGCATATGTATTGATGTATGTACGTATACATGACAACACACCCCTTCACTCACTCTCACTCTCTCTTTCTCTTTTCTCTCTCTTTCATTCACGTCCATTTCATATACACGTACATACATCTTTCCCTTTCTCCTCTCTTTTCACTTTAAAACCTGATCCGGCAATTTTATACCTCTGTAATTATTTCTATCGAAGGCATCACCTTCACCTTTGTAGCAGTTGACTATGGTGCTACTACGCCAGTCATTGGGTATGATTCCTTCATGAACCACCTAATTTACAATATGGGTGACTAGACCATAACCCACACTGCCTGATATTTTAAGCATCTCAGTGGCGATACCTGATGGGCTGGGGGCTTCCCCTGTCTTCATATCCTTAATTGCTTTATCTACTAAGGTACTGTCGATTTGGATGGCTGGTCCCTCAATTGAGTCAACATTTTGCAAACTATCCTCCTCTCATTCATTCTTTCATAATGGCATTTCCAAGCCTCTTTCTTTGCAGAATCATTAAATGCAAGTGCACCAGCATCCATGCAGACACATTTCTCTCCTGTGACATCAGAATTTTCTCTCATATGCAGTTTTACAATCTGAAACACTTCAAGTCTTTGGTCCTCACATTGCTGAACATAAGCAAACTTCTTCTTTTCTGCTTCTCCCATTGCTACATATACCTGTCTCCTAGCTTCCTTTCTGGCTATCTAATACAGTTCCTTGCTACCCCCACTCTTCCAGGTTTTCCAGACCTGTTTCTTTGCTCTGATGGTTCTGCCTATAGCATCATTCCACCACCACATCACCCAGTTGCAGGTTTGGTCTGTGGCACTCAGCAAGCTGTCCCACAGGAATTCCCAGTTGCCCTCTATGCCACAAGCCTGTAGCTCCTCCTCCCTCTCATCAAATTTCTCAATTAGGATGTCCCTAAATCTCTGACCATACGAAGGGTCCTTAAGCTTCCAAATCCTTCTTTTCCAGACTGGTCTGCTTCTTGGCATTCTTCTGGCCTGGAGTCTAAAGTCACTAATGACTAATCTATGCCAGGGAGACGCATTCTTCACCGGAGAGGGTCTTTGTATTTAGGAGCAACCATGCATCCTGCTGTCTATTGAGAATCTAATCAATCTGGCTAGCACAGTCACCTGATTGGTAGGTTATCAGCTGGCTGGCTGGCTTCCTCAAGTTGGTGTTGCAGATCAATAGGTTATTTGCATCACAGAACTCCAGTAGCCTTGTTCTCTCTTCACTTCGGGAACCAATTCTATGGCCCCCATGTACACCATGGAAGATACCACACTGCCATCTGACATGCCCATTGAAATCCCCAACCACGAAGATGAAATCATTGTCACTTGTCTTTGAGGTAGCCTGCAGAAGAATATCATAAAAGTAGTCCTTCTGTTCATTTGGTAGGCCTGCTTGTGGGGCATAGGCAGAGATAATTATTGCTGTACTATTCTGCAAGACTAGCCTACTTCAGTATTTTATCACACATTCTGACTACCTCTATGACCTTATGCACCCATTTCTCTGCTTATATATGTATGTGTGTGTGTGTTTTGTTTTGTATTGTTTCATAAGAATAAACTAGTTTATTCCACGCCTCAAGAGTCAATCAATACATAACACACACACACACACACACACACACTCCCCATCCCCACCCACCAACTTTTCTTTTGTTGGGATTTTTTCTTTTCTTTGTCCTTTTGGCTCAACTCCATTTTATAATTCAATTCCCTTTTGATTGACATACATACAATTTTATTATTCCTGTTCCATTCTAGCATTCAAGCTCCTACACTCCCTGTTTTTAAAAGGGATGTAGGGGGGGAAGGTAATATTTTCATAACTGTATCTGCCACCCAAGAATGTTATAGGTGGTGGTGGTGGTGGTGGTGGTGGTGTTGGAAGAGGATGGGAAAAAATAATTGAAAATTATGCTTTCAAGTTGTCAGTTAATAAATGCAACTTGACAAGGCTTCAATAGACAAGACACATTCATGTATTTATATATAAAACAACAAACATTACTCAATGCACCAACAGTTACAATGTGCCTCAGTGAAGGAGAGGGGATCCTTTTATGTAGTTACGACATGCTAGACATAACAGCCAAATCACCCTCAAATCAAATTACACCTTATTGTTTGCAAAAAAACAGAAAGATAAATTTCTATAATGTATACCTAGATGTATTTACAGCTGGAAAAAAAGATTGGATGGCCATGGCTGGAGTGCTGTTAACTAGAGGTAAGCTAAAAAAAAAAGAATTGACTTGGGCAAAATAATAAGTGTTAAACCTACAAGGAAACCTCTACTAATTTCCATTGAACTCACACCTCATCTTAAGGGGGAAGAACCTTGGATCATATGGTCCCAGATACCTTTATAATAAAGTTGGGATGATCACAGTTGGAATGTCTTTTGATTATAGGTTTGCTCAATCAGACTTAGCTTAGGGTTAATAAGCACTCGATGAATGAATTTATGGCACTATAATGAAACCATGTTACATTATGCAACCAGAAACAAATGACCTTCACCATTGTGTTTGTCTGTTCATTGTCCTCCTTCCAGTGTTTACAATTATGGAGACCATAACTTTTCTCCACACTGTGTGTGTGTGTGTGTGTGTGTGTGTGTGTGTGTCTGAGTGTGCATGCGTGCGTGTATGTGTTTACACACTGCATTAAACCAATGGCTTCAATGTTCTATGTAGTTATTCCATTTGCTGGAGATAAGAACCAAACCTCGACACTTAAAAAATAGGAAGGACATATTGGACAAGGAGGTCCCTGAGGTAACAAAAAATAATAGCCTGGTCATTGTTGCAGCACTGCTGACCACAAGTCTCTTTGATAAGAACATACCTGGAACTAAATAGCAACAACACCAGGTGAACCCTTTTGGTAGGAACCTGCCTGAGATCACCCCTAGTTCTATGAATTAAAACTTTCTATCAAAATAGCAAGTGTTAAAATGAAGCAATTCCAGCATGTAATACACACATATTAACCATTCAAAAACACACAAAGACTGTTAAATTCAATTAAATATTCATTATTTGGTGTCGACATTTTTATTGCACAACCGCAACATGGTCACTGACAGGATTGCAACCAGAGTGCAGTTCAATAACAAATGTTTGAAGTGAACTTAAGAGTCTTTGTATGTTTTTAAATGGGTAATAATGTATTCTCCATGCTACAGTTGCTTCTATTTTTATAATGAAAAATATCTAATTATAGTCATATTAACCATCAACATTTAACATTTTATGGAAGACAGCTCATAGTTTTATATAAAATACCCAAAACCAGCTTAATAGCAACAAAAGGATTTTACTAAATTGTTACTAAATTACTGGGAGATTTTTCTTTTCTTGTTTTTTTTAATTAATCTGAATAATGATGATGATGGTGGTGGTGGTGGTGGTGGTGGTGAAATACACACACACACAGAGGTAGGGTGTATTTTGTTAGAAATATGACAAATATTTTTGTTAGAAATAAAATGACAAAAAAAAATGCTTATTTAAAACAATGATAGGATGATAATAGCGTAAATGCTTTTAATTAAAAGCCTGGTCTACCAGGGACTGATTCAGGGATGAAACAACAACAATAACAATAATAATATGTAATATTACGAAATACAAAAGAAAAAGCAACAATTTCTTGTGTGTAATACCTGCAAATGTGATGTGGTGGACAAATCAGAAAATGAAGATGAAGTATATGAGAAAGTTTGTGTTAGAAGTCATTCGTCAAAAAGGTGCAGAGCAGGTAACAGTGCATAACCAGAGTAGCCAGGTGTCATTGAACTGCAGCCGTGCTGAAAGAAACAAAAGGTGAGGTGAGAAGTGTAAGTAGGTACCAAGGGCTGCGAGGTTATGTGGAAGCATTTGGTCAACAGAAATAAACACTACATGTTCAGTGAAATCATACAAAACAAAAATAAATACAACGTAATCAAGCACAGGTGAAGCTGCCAGGTAAAGAAGCTGGCTTCCCAGCCATGTGGTTTTGGGTTCAGTCCTACTGCATGGCATCTTGAGCAAGTGGCTTCTATTGATGCCTTCTCCTGGGGCTGACCAAAGCCCTATGGGTGAATGTGGTAGACTGGTACTGAAAGAAGAATGTTGCTCTGTGTGTGTGTGTATGTGTGTGTGTGTGTGTGCGCGCTCACTTGCACATGCATGCATGCACTCACATGCATTCGTATGTGTTTATGTGCAGCATGCACATGTGCATTTGTGTGTGTGTATGTGTTTTTGTCTTGACATCATGTGTGTGATGGTTGTAAAAGAACATCCCTGCCATACTAGCAATGTTGTCCATTGGGGAAACATTACGTTCCTTGGAGACGCGTTGAGGATTGGTGACAAGGAAAGTATCTTAGCCGCAGGAAATCTAACACCACAAAATTCCATTTGACCTATGCATGTAAGAGTGGATATCAAATAATGATCATGACGATTGATGGTGATGATGATGATGGTGATGATGATGAGTGATGGTGATGATGAGTGATGGTGATGATGAGTGATGGTGATGATGATGATGGTCAAGGTGATGATTGATGAAATTCAACAAAATCATACAAACAGAAATAAAGACACGTCAACGACTTTATGTTTCCTTTTCTTTCTATTTTATTGCGGCAATAAATTATCTTTGTTATTACACTCTCTGGTAATAATGCAGACTTATTTTTAGTCTTTAAACAACATTGCCTCTCCAACATGTTTCTTTGTCATTTGAGAGTCTGTAACAGTTTCAATGAGCAACAACACTGCTGCTGCCGCCACCCCCGCCACCGCCGATTTCAATGATATGATTGCTTTATTTTTAGAATGACATTGTAGGATAGATGTGAGAGGTTGCATCTGGCTGGTTTGGACACAAAACAGGCAGAATATTTGGTCCAGGCCAGATGTAGCTGGTTTGAATGCTAAACGGCTAAACCTTTAGCATTTAAACCAGTCACATCAGGCCCAAAGATTTTGTTAATAAAAAAAAAATTCAATGATTGAGCTGAGGGTAGGGTAGTTTACATGTTTTCATTTCTACATACCAAAAATTGTTTGGCGAACCAGTTTTGGCCTACTTTCACCATAATTACATAGTAATAAGAGTCATTGCCAACCATTAAAAGCACACAATTATATCCACTTGTTGATGACTGTTTTGTAATCATTGTTATTATCACTTCTGCTGCTACCACTACTACTACTACTACTGCTGTTTCCATTTCACTTGCTCCAGTTAATTCTCTAAGAGCAGATAACAACCTGTTATCAAGGATTTCACAGGGTCTCTTTCCACGATACTTAACATCATGGCACTAATCTCAAAATTCTCACTCTCCTCAATAAAGCAATTTTCTGAACATGTTCTAACCTCGTGTCAATCTCAATTTCTCCAACCTGGTTTCTAATGTTCCCCTTGGAAACGAAACTCGGCTTGCGAAGACCTATTAGGGCAAGCGAAAGTGAAACCGTCAATGGCACTTGTGCCGGATGGCACATGTAAAGACATTGGAGCAAGATCGTTGCCAGTGCCGCCAAACTGGCTCTTGTGCAGGTGGCACGTAATATACACCATTTTGAGCATGGCCGTTGCCAGTACTGCGTGACTGGCCTTCGTGCCAGTGGCATGTAAAAGCACCCACTACACTCTTGGAGTGGTTAACGTTAGGAAGGGCATTCAGCTGTAGTAACTCTACCAAATCAGATTGGAGCCCGGTGTAGCCATCTAGTTTCACCAGTCCTCAGTCAAATCGTCCAACCCATGCTAGCATGGAAAGCGGACATTAAACGACGATGATGAAGATGATGATTATTATTATTATTAAAGTGGTGAGCTGGCAAAATTGATAACAGGCCGGGTAGAATACTTAGTGGTATTCCGCCTGTTGTTACGTTCTGAATTCAAGTTCTACCAAGGTCAACTTCGCCTTTCATCCTTTTGGGGTTGATGAAATTAAGTACCAGTGAAACACTGGGGGTCAATGTAATCGACTAGCCCCCTCCCCCAAATTTCAGGCCATGCGCCTTTACTAGAAAGGATTATTATTATTATTATTATTAAGGCAGCAAGCTGGCAGAATCGGTAGCACACCAGACAAAAGGCTTAGCAGCATTTCATTAATCCTTACATTCTGAGTTCTTGTTGTTGTTATTATTATTATTATTGTTATTATTATTATTATTATTATTATTATCATCATCCTTATTATTATTATTATTATTATTATTATCATCATCCTTATTATTATTATTATTATTATTATCATCATCCTTATTATTATTATTATTATTATTATTATCATCATCCTTATTATTATTATTATTATTATCATCATCCTTATTATTATTATTATTATTATTATCATCATCCTTATTATTATTATTATTATTATTATTAGTATTATCATCAT
>NC_069001.1:36957759-36967716 GCF_001194135.2 Octopus bimaculoides
ATCCTTATTATTATTATTATTATTATTATTATTATCATCATCCTTATTATTATTATTATTATTATTATTATTATCATCATCCTTATTATTATTATTATTATTATCATCATCCTTATTATTATTATTATTATTATTATTATCATCCTTATTATTCACCCAAGCCAGCATGGAAGGCAGATGTTGTAGGATGATTATGATTATTGTTATTATTATGAAACAATAAAACAAAAATTGAAGCTAGCTGTGTTTTCACTAATTCTAACAGAAAGCAATTTGTCATGGCTTCAACACTCTGATCAAACAAGTACAGACATGGAAATGCCTAACAAACACCCTCCTACACAACCATGCCCCTCTCTCCTGTAGGTTATTAATAACTGCACTCAGTCTAATTGCTATTTATGTCACAGATTCGTAATTTATACCTCTCCAATGATTGCCTTCGTTAACTTAACACAAAAGAAATTTCACACATTCATCATACTGTCTACTTCTCAATTAACAACAATAATTTGTTTGTTTTTGGTTTTCAACCCTAGGTCAACCTTAATTGAGAAGAGCTATAACCATCCCATCTATTTTTTTATTGTTTCTTTTTTTCAGACATTATCTATCACATCCAATATGTCATTTCTTTTTTAATACCATAGTGAGATTAGGCTACTATTTCCAGCAGATCAAACAATAATGTAGAAGCTCCCTTGATGGTTCACATTGATTACTAATTGAAGCAGTTTTTCTTTTTCTTTTTTTTACTCTTGGTCAATTCTGGTCAAAGAGATCTATGAGCAAGACCCATTTCAGCTGCAACCATCCAGTTATATTTATTTTTACAGAATTACAGCTGTTTTCAACTTATGTTTTACATAATGGGTTATATAAAACATAAAGTAGAGCCCTTCACAAGAAAATAGAACCCTTTTCTAAGAGTCTCGGTGATTTATTGTATGCTGTGTACAGAATACTTAATTCTGTGCCAATCTGGACGATGAAAAGAGGGGATAAAATGCCTTCCAGAATCATATAGACTCAGAGGGCCAGTTTCCCAGTTTCTGTGGTGCATATATTTTTTTCCCCTGGATAGGATGCCAGTCCCTCTCAGGATTACTCACCTTTGCCAGATGAGTGGACTGGAGCAATGTGAAATGAAGTGCTTTGCTCAAGAACACAATGCATCGCCTGGTCCAGAAATAATCAAAACTACAATCCTGAATCCAATACCCTAATCACTAAACCAAATGCCTATCCCAAACATGTTCATAAGTTTGCCCTCAACATCTAAGCTTGTTTTGAAACCCTTAGTTAGCCCCTGTTTCATTCATTCTGAGTAACATAAAGCTTTCCTTTCACAAATCCCAAGTTACCTTGGTGATTGAAAGAAACTGAGAATGTGTATTATATATATTGCATGTACACCTGAGAAATATGTCTTGTGCATCAGGTGCAATACAAAGGACATATAAAGGGCAGGCAAAAGGTTACAGTCTCAATGATTTTTTGATACATTACATCATCATCATTGTTTCCATGTCTGCTTTTCCATGCTGGTATGAGTTGAAAGAAAGCTTACTGAGGCACTATTTTATAGTCGGATGCTCTTCTGGTCACCAACCTTTAACTGTTTGTCAATTAAGGAGTTTATATTCCACCAGTTTTCTTTAAATCAAAACCACAGAGCTACAGGACCAATTCTTTCACAGGGGATGTAAACACAACATCACCATTTGCTTAGCCAGTGTCTTTACAGTATTCTACAAAATGTCTATGTATCTAATTTCAAAAACACACACCAAAATATCGTGACATTTAATTAAGTCAAACCTAGTTTTTCACCACAAAGTATAGCACACATAAAAGCCATCTAGTGTAAAGGTTAAGTTTATTTATTTTCATTAATCCCCTCCTCCAATTCAATGGTCACCTTTTCAAAACTCAAAATTAATTTCTGTGTTAATTATTGCAATTTGAGCAAAATTCTTCACTGCTTGTTTTTTGTTTTTTTTTCTTAGGCATTTAAATGTAGAAAGCAATTGATTGAGTAATATTTTGCAAAAGCTTTGAATGCTCCTTGTTTCATAATGCCACAAATACCAGCTGTGTGGTAAGAAGTTTGCTTCCCAACCACATGGTTGCGGGTTCAGTCCCACTTAGTGGCACTTTGGGCAAGTGTCTTCTACTAAAGCCTCAGGTTGACCAAAGCCTTGTGAGTGAATTGGGTGCATGGAAACTGAAAGCAATCCATTATCATATAAATATATATATATATATATAAAAACGTGTGTGTGTGTGTGTGTTTGTGTGTGGAACTGTCTCACTGCCTTAATGTTCTTGTCTACTACTGGCATAAGGCCAGCAAGTTTGGGGGAGGGGGTACATCGACCCCATTGCTTGACTAGTACTTTATGTTATTGACCCCAAAAGGATGAAAGGCAAAGTCCAGCCTGTGGCTTGATCCTTTTTATCGTAAAATCTCGACAATCTGCTGCACAAATTCAATCCTGCCATTCCCTCACTAACTGCTAACAACTTCAGTATTGATTAGTTATAACAAAGCAACCTTTATTTTCCTTTCTTGATAATAGAGAAGAGAGAAACTTTACACTACACCATTTGCAAACACACACCAAAACATTCGTACAACACATTTTGCCACGAAGAAATTTACATATGTATCTTTTACCGTTTATCTTTCACTTGTTTCAGTTATTAGACTGCGGCCATACTGGGGCACCGCCTTGGAGAATTTTCAATCAAATGAATCAAACCCACAACTTTTTTTTCTTTTTAAGCCTGCTAGTTATTCCATCCACCTCTTTTGCCAAACTGCTAAGTTACAGGGATGTAAACACGCCAATACCAGTTGTCAGGTGGTGGTGGTGGTGGTGGTGGTGGAGAAACAAACACAGACACAATGCTGCCGAGGTCGACTTTGCCTTTCATCCATTCAGGGTCAATTAAATAAGAACCAGTTACACACTGGGGTCAGTGTAATGAACTTAATCCCTTCCCTCAAATTCCAGGCCTTGTGCCTACAGCAGAAAGGATTATCATTATTATTACTATCACTATTAAACAAATACTCTTTCCAGCTGGATACCCTTTCTTCCATTAACTAATTAATCAACAATGAAAAACAGAAAAAAACTCGTTTTTACTACGCACACCTTAAATAGACAAGTTCAATAAATAGAACAATACAATGATCATTTACATGAATCAATGATCCTTTACAGACGAAGATGTTTCTTTTGTGTGTTTTATCTACAAGGAACTTATATAGTTACATTTACTATGCAAAATGTAAATACGGCAGCTGTTTCATCTCTCATGAAGTGGTTATTAGTGGAAAGATAGCATCAGCTCATAAACCATGTTTTCCCAGTCATATGGACATTCATATGCGCAGGCATGGCTGTGTGGTTAAAGAGATCCCTTTCCAACCATGTGGGATTAAAGTTCAGTCCCACTGTGCAGCACCTTAGGCAAGTACCTTTTACTGTAGTCTCAGGCCAACCAATGTCTTGTGAGTGTGTAAGTTCATTTGGTACACAGAAACTGTGTGGAAGCCAGCCAGCCTTGCATACATGGGCACATGCACCCAGACACATGGCTGACTTCTGCCATAATGAATTCCATCTGACCCAAACAACCATGAAAAAGTGGATCTTAAAACGATGATGAATAAAGTAAAACCGACTCTACCAGTTTGTTTCTGTTTTGAATGAAACAAACACTTGTATACTTTTTCCCATCCACTGCAACACACAAATCTCAGATCAAATTTCCTGTCAAACAAGTCTAAACTGACAACACTGAACGCTTGTTGATCTGATCTGTTTATTTAATAGACCTAAAAAGAAATATGGTTTGTTTTTTTCTCTGTTAAAGAACAGATGTTCAAAGCTGGGTCAAACAATAGCAAACACAAAATGTCAACAAAATAGCCAATACAGTACCGTTCAACCTGCTAGAAACAACAGCTAAATCACTTACATCAGATAGAACCATCTTAAAACAAGGACACATGAAATGGTGTAGACCAGCAGTTCTCAACCATTTTTTACCTATGGACCCCTCTGGTTCCCATTTTACTTGGGTGGACCCTAACAACCATTCCATATTTAAGAAATCCTATTATATTTTGATAATTAAATATTATTAAAAAAATTGTATTAATAAGATTGTTAAAATACTTTGTGCATTGTAGAAGTATTACCAGTTTATTGGAGATAAATTTTAACAAAATCCTACATGGAACCCTAAAGGCCATATGGACCCTGGTTGAGAAACACTGGTGTAGAATATTACTGAATCACCAGTACAGTGTCACTCAACATGCTAGAAACAACAGCTAAACCTCCCTTGCATCAGACAGAACCATCTAAAAAAGTGCAAGGAGATGTAAAATAGTGTAGACTACAGCTGAATAACAAAAAGAGGAAGAAAAAAAGAAACAAGAAAACTAGATAGACAGATCTATTTAATGGCTGAGTTCACCTGAGTTGACTCTTTAATAGACTTCAATAGCTAAAGATATTTCAAATGATAAACACACACACACATGGATATACATGTACACATGAATACACACACACATACGATGGGTACCAGCAATTTCTATCTGCCAAATTTCATGGTCAACCCAAGACTATGGAGGACCATATGATTGAGACGTGAACTTTTTAACCACATGGGCATGTCTGCAATCACTCCTACACACACACATACATGTAGTATACTGGTGTGTGTGTGTGTGTGTGTGTGTGTGTGTATATATATATAGTTGAAATTTACAGAAAAACAAAAGATGAAGACAGGTGTATAAACAACAAGCAGGTGTATTAGTTTAATGCTCGGGAAGGTGAGAAAATCTTTTACGTTTCGGCTGCTCTTCAACAGAAAAGAACACAAGGAAATAAACAGAGGAATAAAAGATATATATATATATATATATACACACACACACACACATATATATATATATATATATATATATATATATATACATATATATATAAGTAAAGTAAAGTTTTGGATGGTTTGACAGAAGCTGCCAAGTCAAAGGATAACACCAAGGTCCACTGTCTGCTTTGGCATAGATTCTATGGCTGGATGCCCTTGCCAGCTCTGGTCAAACCATCCAATCCATGTCAAACAGACATTAAAAGATGATGATGATAATATATATTTAATCCATAAATGTTAGTTCAATAGAATTCCTTTTTGTTTTGTCTATAGCTATTCAGATAACCAGAGGCTGAAGCAATTTATTAATTTGTCACACAAACAATTATAGATTAAATGTTGACTCATTCTCAGAAGTGTCTATGCGTTCTTTATTCTAAGTGGTCGGACATAGCTTTTTTGAACTTGTGTGCATGTGTGAATGTCCTTTTGTCTGCCTCAACAAATGCCATTTGGCTCATGTAAACATGGAAACCAAACACTGATGATGTTTTCGAGGAAAATAGGAAACAAGTGATACCACTTGTATGACAGGGATGCTCATTCACAATTGTTACATGATGTCAAGACAAGTGCACACACACACACACACACACATACATACACGCACACACAATTGTCTTCTTTCAGTTTCTGTCTAACACATCCACTCAGAAGTCTTTGGTTGACCCATGGCTATACTAAAAGACACTTGCTCAAAATGCCACAGAGTGGGACTGAACTCAAAACCATGTGAGTGGGAAGCAAACTTCTTAACCACACAATTATACCTGCATAAAAAGAAAAAAAAACCTTTAGACTATTAATCAAAGTAGGCTTCAGTAGAGACTATGCTATGTTGATGAGGCTGATTAAGACAGGAGCATGTCCTTAGTTGTTTCTCTTGATGGCAAACAAAGATCAGATTTCCCATCACCACCGCCCAATGCATGTAAATTTATTTTGTGAAATTATTTCTTAATTTTTGACATTCATCTCCCCTTTTTCTTTAAGGGTTGCAAACAAAAATAAAAACAATTTGAGTTACTTTCTCTGACTTCCAAGGAAATGTTACTTAACTGAGACATTTTGATCTACGTTCAGCACAGCACACCAAGACATACTTGATTTATGATATGATATTTATTTCTTTATTGCATACAGGGGGCTAAACATAGAGGGGACAAACAAGGACAGACAGAGAGATTAAGTCGATTACATCGACCCCAGTGCATAACCGGTACTTATTTAATTGGCCCCGATTCTGCCAACTTGCTGCCTTATGATATAATATTCTTTTCTACTCTAGGCACAAGGCCCGAAATTTTTGTGAAGGGTGGAGGCCAGTCAATTAGATCAACCCTAGTATGCAACTAGTATTTAATTTATCGATCCCAAAAGGATGAAAGGCAAAGTCAACCTTGGTGGAATTTGAACTCAGAACATAAAGATAGACAAAATACTACTAAGCATGTCGCCTGGCTGGTAATGTTTCTTATTTCTTTACTACCCAAAAGGGGCTACACACAGAGGGGACAAACAAGGACAGACAAATGGATTAAGTCAATTATATCGACCCCAGTGCATAACTGGTACTTATTTAATCGACCCCGAAAGGATGAAAGGCAAAGTCGACCTCGGCGGAATTTGAACTCAGAACGTGGCGGCAGATGAAATACTGCTAAGCATTTCGCTCGGCGTGCTAACGTTTCTGCCAGCTCGCCACCTTATGATATAATATTACTGATCTAAATTGGTTCTGACTTCATTGTATCCTGTTTGTTGAAGTATATCTCAGATGTTGATTATGTATTAAGAATTGTCTCACGCTTAGCACATGACTAGGTCATCTAGATCAATCAATCAATCAATCAACAGATCAATGAGTTTGCAAAACAAACAAAATAAGAAATTACAATAACTAAAGGTCAGATGGTATTACTTAAGAAATCATTAACTAGATACGTTAATTTTTAACATAAACAACAATATACATTTGAATAAAAGGGAACAACTGACCTAAGTACGAGCTGGTATTTAATTTTATTAATCAGAGCAAGATCAAAAGGTACAGATGTCTTTGGATAGATCTGGTCAGAACAAACAGGTAGGTGGGGGGTGGGGGTTATGAAATTGTTATCTACAAAAATATACATTGCATATACAGTGGTTTTGCCAAACCGCTAAGTTATGGGGACATAAACACACCAACACCAGTTCTCAACCAGTGATGGGGGGACAAATACAGACACAAAGACACACACACACATATATGACAGGCTTCTTTCAATTTCCATCTACCAAATCCACTCACAAGGATCTGGTTGACCCGAGGCTATAGTAGAAGACATTTGCCTAAGGTCCTACAGTGGGACTGAACCCAGAACTATGTGGTTGGAAAGCA
Organism: Octopus bimaculoides; assembly: GCF_001194135.2. Lineage (NCBI taxonomy): Eukaryota > Metazoa > Mollusca > Cephalopoda > Octopoda > Octopodidae > Octopus > Octopus bimaculoides. The sequence goes on from NC_069001.1 coordinate 36,965,108, forward strand.
AGCTTTTTACCACTTGTGTTGTAAGAAGCTTACCACACATATATTTATATATGCTAAAGATAACCCCCAGAAGGTGCTTCTTTCCTACACACCAAAATGGATGGAGCTTTAGCTGGTAAGAACTGATGTCATCAGATGGTATCCAACAATCATCAGCTATCTCAACCTTGAACTATAACACCATCCTGTTGATGGGTCAGCAGAGGTGGCCAAATCACTGCTCATCATCTCCTGTACCACAACTATGATTTCACTCAGCTTTGTGGGTCTTCTACTCAGGCACAGCCTATTGCCAAGGGTCTCAGCCATTTGTCATTGCCTCCCTGAGGCCCAACGCTCAAAAGGTGCTTTTTATGAACCACCGGCATCAACCACATTGCCTCCATGTGCAATGATGCATATAGTTGTATGTGTACTTGTATGAGTCGTGATGTATGTGTACCAGTGTATATACTGGTATACGTATAGTGCTACAAGGGTCAGTAGTGGTAATTGCATAGTCATACTTTACACCAGTGCTACTCAATGTGGTGGTCTGCGGACTGGTGCCAGTCTGTGAGCCATCAGCTGCCAGTAAGTGGCAAGTTTCCAGAAAAGAAAGAAACATTATAAAATGCATATAAAATGCTTGTGTAATATTGTATTATTTGTTTACAAAATAAATATAAGATAATAAAAATTGTCAACTTTTATTTTGTTTATTATATATATTGTTTCTGGTATAAATTAATATTACTAAGAAATATTACTGGTCCCTGGCTCGCTGGAAAAAAAAGAAAACTGCCAGTACACCACATCAGATAATTTGAGAAGCACTGCTTTACACAACTATATAAGCTGGTACACATACACGACTATGCACAGCACCATATGATTTCAAACTGCATCTGATAGTAGGGTCCTGGTTCAAGAATTCTAGGGTGTTTAGGAGTGTAGGACCACCTCTTAGCTGCTGTTGATCCTAGGTGCACTGTGACCTGGAGAAAGAGCACTTGTCAAAGTCTCAGCTATTGGTTAATTAGCATGTTAGGGCTTGCCTACCTATGCATGTGAAGACTGGGTCCGGCTGACTCTCCAGAAGACATTTTCATGATTCAACAGAGAGGAAGGCAGCTTTAGCAATGCACTGTAGAATGCAGAGAGCAAGATGAGACAAGTAAGACATCTTGGTCATCCACTGCGTCTGTCTCCATCCCCAGTTGTCTTGACCTGGTCCTGCCGCTGGATTGAGGGTGGTTATGGTCAAGAGAATGAGGTTTGATGCATGCAACTCTTCCTCATTTTAAACAAAGTCACTACACAAGTCCATCAACCATCCCCAAGGATGACTAAATGGTCTGCCTCGTTGCTCTGATGGAGGAACATGATACTTGTACATGTGTAGTTGTGGGTAATGGTGTATGTGTAGATGCGTGTGTACTTGTCAATATGTAAATGTGTATGTAGAAGTGTTCGTGGAGCAGTCTGTGAGTGTATTACAGTGTATGTATAGTAATAGTTGTACAGTGGAGTGTGTGTGTGTGTGGAGCTAATGATGTTTGAACAACAACGATTAACAGCGTGAGCGCGTGTATGTGTGTGTGTTTTATACAGTCTCTATACTTGCGTATATAGTGCTCTGTGTCTAGTAGGTAGTGTAGTGAAATGTGTGTATTTGCGTAAATAAAGGTGTATGTATATATATGTGTGTGTGTGTGTGTGTGTGTGTGTGTGTGTGTGTGTGTGTATAGGGGCCTGAGACGCCATTGTCTACCTACACGGACAAGGACTATCTGTCACGATGGCTGCCAAACGCACCCATAGAATAAAATAAAACATCGGTGATGCCTATCTAACTTAACTAGGTTTTTACCATCTTTGGTTACAGCAGGTAACCCTCGTACGTACATTAAGCAGCAAACGAAAGACTGAAGTAATCTAGTCAGTAAACGGAACATAGATGAAGGAAGCTGTTCCCCATCTCTGACAGATCACCCCCAACCCACCCCGACTTGCCAGATATATCGACACTGACCTCAATACCACTATGCGTGACTAAACACGGACACGGGTGAAACACTTTCCATCAATGGTCTCTGGAGCTGATGTAGGGATAGCTAACACCTAAAATATATATCATATATGAATTATATTACAGACAAGCGATATATAGTATGTAATTATTATTACTGTTACGCGTCTAGGCAATCCTTCGGTATTAGTAATCGACGTCATTCAACCACACAACGTTCTTCAAGACATAAAGAGACTAGGCTGAAAAAGAGGATGGATGACGTCCACCACCATTACCATCATCGTGTGTCTTTAGTAGATGTGTATATTCAGCGGCGGAGTTTCTATACTTGCTACATTTCTTCTGGCTCTTCATGTTCCGAGTTCAAATCCCGCCGACGTCCACTTTGCCTTTCATCCCTTTGAAGTCGAGAAAATAAAATACCAGACAAGTACCGAGATCGATAGTATCGACTAATCCCCTTCACCCTCAAAATTGCTAGCGTTGTGTCTAAATTACAAGCCATTAGAGGTTAACGGTCGATAGAATCGATAAAGGTTCGGATAAAATGTCTTGGATATTTATTGATTCAAATCCCTTACATATTGAGGTTTAC